>NW_022984960.1:861559-1117089 GCF_010015565.1 Dissoconium aciculare CBS 342.82 | reverse complement strand
AAAAAGTGGTGATTTTTCTAAATGAATGGCGATGTTAGTCACACACACACACACACACACACACACACACACACACACAGAGAGAGAGAGAGAGACAGAGCAAATAGGGCGTCCGTCCGCCTTGTTCATCATCAGCATCAGCATTCAGCGCGAAAGACCCGTGTCGATTGTTATTGTTATTATTTTTACTATTATTGTTATTCATTTATCGAAATCGTCCGAGCGAATGAACGAAGGAATGCATGGACTAATCAAATGAATGGCCATACATGCAGGGCGTGTGTCCGATTGGAGGGATCGGGACTGGTTTTCATCATCTCGACCGAAGGGATTTGATGTCCTCACGCCGATCAATCCATCCATCAATCGATCATTGATGATGCCGAATCACCCCAGGGATATATCCAACCATGATCTCGTAATTTCGATTCGTATCGTCCGAGCGGAGCGCTGTAATTTCGCGGATGATTGGAGGAGCGTAGTTTTACGATTTCATTTGCCCGTTTATTGTTATGGGAAATTCAATTTTCTTCATCTCATGATTGGGTTGAACAGCGCCATCCTTGCGAGTGCCCATGTGAGTGATGCTACTAATGGAAAGCACGGCCCGGGAAAGCAAGGGTTCCCTTTCCTCCCTCGCTCCCCGGGGCGGGCTTTTCGGAAGTGGAGAGACGGCGTCGTGGACCGAGCGAGCGAGCGGGAGTAGCGTGAACGGTTCCTCTCGCCTTTAATTCTCTCCGCGCGCCGCTGGGTGGTGGTGGTGAAGATGATGATGATGATGATGATGATGATGGTGAGAGAAGGTCAATGCTTTGATTGAATGGGTTCCTCCTCCGAGATGCTGGCTCGTGTAGGGGGACGTTGGTGTGGGGGAGTGTGTGTGTGATGGAGATGGGGAAGGAGAACGGAGGAGATCCCTTCTTCATGGGATGGAGGTGAAAATGTTGGCGATGTTGCTACAAGGGGAGATTCCCGTCATTGGAGTCGTCCCTTCTGTGTTCACGGGCGGGTGGTGATGGGATGGGATGGAAAGGACCGAGAGCGAGATGATGCGATCGATTTACTCTTCCCTGCGAGAAGGCAGAGGTCCACATCACAGGGAACTGGATCTGGAGGACGATAGGTGGTTTGTTCACCGCGTCTTCCTCTATTATCACACGAGCGGTCTGAAGAGGAATGAACCATCAGGTCGTCAAGGCCTCCTCCGACCTGTCATTGCCCGGAGTCGCCTTTGGGAATTTCCCAGTCAGCCCCGTCAATCAAATTTCCATCGATTATCGTTGGCATTTCCACACTGTAGAGCATCATCTCCAGCAGGTCGTTCGAGTCTTTCGGGATCCCCTGGGGTGCTGTTCTCAGGCGAGGGTGGTCGTCCCATGCTGCATCTATTGTGAAACCGACGCTGTAGCCGCGACATCCTCCCGCGTGAAATCTAACCGAGGATTGAATGGTTTCCACCTCGAACGTGATGACAATGCGATGTCGTCAGGCGGCGCGCGTGTATGTGTATGTGTATATGCGTGCAGGTGGGTGTATGTGGATGTGTATGTGTGCAGGTGTGTGTCCATCCAGGGTCTCCTCCCGCCCAAGTTGCAAGTGCCGGGCCCTGGGGGAGAGAAAGATGGAGTTTCTACGTCATTGTTTACGCCCCATCATCATGACCACCTGCACTTACTTTGCACGTCGCGCTTGGCGACTCTACCGTGTACCATCTGATGATTGCCGCGGCATCTCTTTTTCTCATTTATTTGTTCTCTCGCGTGTGGCAAAACATACCACGGGTGCCGTGAAGGAAGAACAGTGGCGCAGGCCACTCGGCAGTAGTCGTGTTTGATCCCGAGGTCAGTTTCATCGCCTGTTTGTGACAGCGGTGGTCGTGTGGTGATGAGCTATGAATCAGCTAGTTATTATTGATATCGTGCATTTCGCTGGACGAGTTTGAACCAGCTGGGAGATTCCCGTTCCATCGACGTCACCCGAGATTTTGTCTCCCGAAAACAACCTCGCCATGATGGGAGAGTGAGTCAGTTACGTAGTGTGAGCGAGTGAGTGAATGAGTAATCGAGGGGAGGTGTCTCGCGGGAGAGAAACAGCGGCACATGAAGGATGAAACATCAGATCCATAATGATTGCTTTATCGATCCAATGTATATTATCAAATGGTGGTGATGTTTGCACCACCACGTGACCCTCATCGAGCGGCGACCGATGAAGAGAGCCCTGAAGAGGTTGTCCACGGGTGTGCCTTCGGAGAACGAAGAGTTGAGGAGGCACAAGCCTGATGAGCCACCGACGTCCTCGACTTGTCATTATTCTTCACCTGGGCAAGGAGGAGGAGGAGTTAAATCGGAGTGATAGTGACGGTAAGGGTGACCATCCTGGAGCGACCCGCTGGACTCCAGGACATGTCCAGTACAGTACTGTAGAAACCCCGACCGCTAATAATGATGTCGATGATGGTGATGACGATGATGTGGCAGAAACAAGCCACACAACTTTCCTGGCTACAGTAGAAGGTCGATCGTGGCGCAGATCTCCGTCCGCCACACGGTATTTGTGAGGCTTGCTTGGTAGGATTCCGGCTGGTGATGATGATGATGGGAAGGATGATGATGACACGCCTGCTTTTGCTCTGTCTCATCATCCCGACTGTCCACCCCTTCGGGACTTGTATGTATGTGTGTGTGTGTGTGTGTGTGTGTGTGTGTGTGTGTGACGTGGCACCACTACCTCCCATGTGTGTGTGTATGTATGTATGTACCTACCATCGAACATCTGCGGCGGAGAGTCGGAGAGAAACGATGAGAAATCCAATTCCTCCCTCCGCCTGTGTGTTCTCGTGTGGGCTCTGTTGCTCCACTCTACTCCTGTACAACAATGATACAACATGATGTACATATGCTACCTACCTGGGTATGCACAGTACATGTGCTTTGAGCTGGGTAGACGTGCATCTTTGTGAGTTTTCCAGATTAGGCAGCCCTCCGTGCTGCTGCTGATGATGATGAGGAGGAGCAAGCACGCAAGCAAGCGATCAAGCAATTGAGCAGGGCAAGGCAGGATGTCGCGAGGGACGTGGATATGTCTCGAAGAATGAACGATTTCGAGACATCAACGCCGCGGTCTGACCTTTCGAGGAACGGGGAGTACTCATGATGGCCAATAGTAATGTTGTTCATCTCTCCTTTTTCTCCTCATCCTCACCCAAGTCAAGGTTCAACGTTGTTCCTTCACCGCCTGGTGTTTTGACACAGTTTAATAATGAGAAAGGAGACGTGATGATAATGATCAGACCAGGCGGGTTTTTTCCCCGCGAACGTTTGTGCGTGCGTCCAGCTGCAGTAGTTGGAAGCCTTGAGAGTTCCGTGCCTTGTGTTGCGCGGAGAGAGAGAGAGAGAGGAACCCCCATTCACCACCTACATCTGCCGTCCTCCCTCCCACCCTGTTCATAGGTCACTTCCGTAGAGAGATGTAGAGGCACAAGGTTGAAGAGGGTGAAGTGGATTGCACACTGCTATACCTGACGTCGCCGAGCACCGTTTTTCCCGCGGACGGAAGTCTCCACCCGGAAAGGTTCCATCCATCTATCCATCCATCCATCGATCATCAATCCGAGATGGACGAGGGGAAAAAAGTCAAGGACCTGCAGGCGGTCTGTTTACCTACCCAGGTACCGACTGTATTGATTAATCATCGGCATGGGCAGTCCTGTACTGTTCCTGAGCATGTCACTTCTGCCTAGGCGCAGCTCTAGACGGAAACCTTGGATCGGCCCTACAGCTGTGGGTGCAGGTGGGTATGTATAGACCACCGATGCCTACCTAGGCATCTACAGGAATTGGATTCGCCCGCGTGGGCTCGTCGGGCAGTATTCTGTTCCCATGATATCGATTCCAGCAGTGATGTGGGAATACTGCTTGCTATGTATGTACATATCATAGAGACACGTATAGTACGTACCTAGCCTCGGCGTAATTTCCAAACAATGACATAGAACAGGCGAAAGAATTGCTTCGAAGGAGTGGGTGTAATCATGATGACGATGAGGATGAGACGGCTTGACCAGCTTTTATTTTATTTTATTTCTCCGCCCGGGTTTTGGTATGGACCACTTCCGCGCGTACGATGAATTGCCGTCCACACGGGCGGGCGGGCACCAGGGCAGGGCAGGCCAGGGCAGGGCTTTTGCGTCGGCCGCGCCTGCACAAACACTAGCGAACCTCGACTCTCCCTCTCCACCTGCAGTTCTCTCCCGACTCGTCTCCAGGGCTGTTTTACAGGACGCTCCAGTACTAGATAGCTACTGTTCCTGGGTACCACGGCAATACATACATACACACACTCATCACACTCCTACTTACTACTACTACTACTACTACTACTACTACTACTACTACTACTACTACTACTACTACTACTACTACTACTACTACTACTACTACTACTACTTGCTGCTACTGCCAACCAGCCAGCCCTAGAGAGAGGATCCGCACACAACTAATAAAACCCACAACCACCACCACCCGCATCCGTACCCGCACGACCTCACTCCGACCAACAAACCTGCGGCACCTACCCGACCGACCGACCGACCGACCGACTGCACGATCCACGCCTTCGCCTGTCCCTTTGGATTCGGCGTTTCTTCCCTTCTCATCATCATCATCATCACCGCCTCCCTCCCTCCCTCACTTGGTCCTCTCAATTCACTCGCTTCCGAACCACTCGACAAAAGAACCACTTCGCCCGCGTCCACTCTCCAATCCAACCCAACCCATACGCAACACCGCCCAACACCCGCCGCGTTCCTGTTGCCTCACCACCATCCGCCTCGTCGCGCTCGGATGAGCCCATGGTCATGAGCTGCACCTGCATCTCTATTCGTCTCTCCGACCTGCCGCGACACACCCCGCGCGTAACCACGCCATCACTGCCGTACCTGTCTGCGGCAAGCACGACCACGGTTACCGCGGCACCGACCAGCCTGACACCACCGTGATCGCCGTCTCCGTCCATCCCGCCAGTTCTTGTAATCTCGCCGCTGTCATAACCCGCCAAGCTCTCCCGTCCTGCTTTCAAAGCATACACTAGACAGTACCGGGCATCATCACGCATAACATCTTCACCATGTCGAGCAGCAAGGATCCCGCGTCCGATGCTCGCTCCCTCGATGAGCAGACCGAATCTGCAGGCTCACTGTCCTCTTCGACCGCTTCGGTATCAACATCACGTCGGACATCCATCACGCCTCAACCGCCATCACAACCGATCCCGACCTCGAACCCGCTCGGCGCGGCTGCGCCTGTCTTGCGAACCTCGTCATCGAGCAGCTTGGCCCGTCGAGCTTCACCCTTGACCGGCACGAGTCCACGCAGCTCACGAACCACGTCTCCCATCCGCAAGGACAAAATCTCTCCGAGCAATAACAATGGCGCGTCGGCTCCCCCATCGGCTGCGGCAATTCAACGAGCGCTCTCATCGTCGAACATGCCTCAACTCAGCCATAACCAAACTGTCCCCGAGTCACTCTCGAAGCTACCGCGCAAGCAGGATAAGGCACCCGCCCCGAATGATGCCTCGCAACCGTGGCCGACATCACCCAGGATAAGATCACCTCCTCCAGCGACACCGCATTCGCGCCGCAATAACGCCAACAGCGCACAGAAGAGGTCGGAATCGGCACCTGCAGGTGGTGTGGCTGCGTCATCCACTTCCGCCCCTGCGACTCCGGCTGCCAAGCAAGCTGAGCCGGAGTCTGCCAAATCCGAGAATAAAAGCACCACCACCACCACCACCGGCACAGGCAAAACTCCGCTACGAGCTACGGCCGGGAAGCCGCTGTTGGAAACGGTGCAGGAGACGTCCACCGATACGATTGTCGAAGCCAGTCCTGCGGTGATTAGGGTCAGCCAGGATCTCAAGCCGCTGACACCCATTGGCGAAGATGATCGCGACAGGTCAAAATCGCGCGTGATCGACTCTGACAAGCAACATCCGGGCGAGAGCGGGAATGAAAGCACTGGCAACAAGAGCGACGGCGCACGTGGTCGGCGACCATCGAGCACTGCTCCCACCCACCTTACGCAGAAGCCCAGCAAACCAAACATCAAAACTGCATATCCGCTATCCTCGACCAAAGTCCGACCTGCCGAGGGAAAGCAAAATATGACGGTCGAAACCGAGACTGTGCAATCGATACCGCAATCTGGTCTGACGGCAGGAGACCGATCATTAGGCCCACGGAACGAAGCTGGGAGTGTGCGACTGAAGCCAAGCACCGAAACCATTCGCCCTAGGAAGGAACGAAAGAAGGTGGATCGCAAAGCGAGGAGTATCAATCAGGGTACAGGTATGTTTGAGGGCGCGATTTCCTTCCATTTACCCCCTTTTCTTTTCAAATCTTCAGATAAATTCATCTCTCTGTTCAAGATCGTCGGCTCTCCGGCGCATTCGGGATGCTGTAGTATGGCGCTCCGATGCAGCGGCGGCACAGTGCACATTGGCCTCCCTTAAACGAGGCGCCTCCGTCAATGTCCATCACCGAGCGGATTCGACGCGCACTTTCTTTTTCGGGCTTCTCCCATCGGACCAGTCCGCCTAGGACCATGGCTCGCAGACGATCTTCTTTGGTCTCACAGGTTGCCAAGACCATATTGATTCCGAGCAATCTTATCGAGAGTATTTCTAACGTAGTTTCGCCCAAAGCCACCTCCAAAGCCGATCTTTTCGAAGCACGCGTCGCCAGCGCCGTTGACGAAGTCAGCACTTCCGACTCGGACGAGACTTTTGTATACGAATCCAATCCTCCAGACGCCCAACGACGCCAACGTCATCATTCTCGGACCCCCAGCGTGGCATCATCGCATAGTATCGCCGAACAGAGCCGCAGCGGAGTGCGCGGATTCGGCGACACTTATGACGGCAGACGTCTCGGCGGCAAGCGGAGCATGAAATTCTCCAGCAACAACGCATTCAACGACACCGACAGCCCGGAGAGCGTCTCCGGCACAGTTCGATCTCACGCTCCTCGACATTTCGGACGGTTTGGTCGCAATGGCCACCATTCTGGCAACTACGAATCCGAATCGCCATATCCCCAGCATGCTCACAAGAGCCGCAGCAACCACCTGACGGCGCCTCACGGCCGATCCCCCGTTTCTCCCCGCAGTCCCCTAACAATGCAACATCGCTCTGGAGGGATCTTCGGGCGCAAACAGGAACACCCCTACGATTTCGACACCGAGCAAAACGCCGACGATGAGACAGCACCTCTGCTGAGCACGATCCGTGGCCCACGTGGTCACCGCAACGCGAGCCGTCAAATCAGCCGCGGTCTGCCATCCAACGAATACCTCCCACAATCCCGCCGTGGCTGCAACCCCCGCACCAGCGCATGTGTGTGTACAACCATCTTTGTACTACTTATTCTCTCCGCCGCCGTTGGCTTTATATTTTCTTCCAGCCGACCTCTCTACGACGTCGAACTTCAAGGCATCAGCCACGTCCTCGCGAGCGAACAGGAATTAGTCCTCGATTTGCTCGTCACGGCCATCAACCCGAGCAGCCTGGCGGTGACGGTCTCCGACGTCGATCTAGACATCTTCGCCCGCAGCAAGCATTTCGGCACGGACGGCAACGACGACGGCGCGGTCCAGGAGCGCTTGGTCTACAGCACACGCCGCCACCGACCCCGCCGTCCCTCTTCCCTCTCCGAAGCCACCCCTCCTTCCCCTTCTGACGACCATTACGAAAACCCCAACCCATCCCAAGATCCCTCCGGACACTGGCTCACGCCCCTCGCCCCGGACTCCCACGACCACGGCACCGACCCGGACCCCTCCCCACCCGAGCGACAGACCCTCTTCCTCGGCCGCAGCTTCCACCTCGAACAGAACCTCCTCTTCCCGCCCTCCCCGCTCGCCCGCCGCGCCGGCTACGCCTCCACCTCCCTGCGCGTCAGCCACCCCGGCAACAAGACCGAGACCGACGGCTCCCAGAAGTGGGAACACGTCGTCCTCTTCCCCTTCGAACTCATCGTCAAGGGCAGCCTGAAATACAACCTCCCCGTCACCGGCCGCACCCAGCACGTCAGCCTCGGCGGGAGCGTCATGGTCCGCCCCGCGGGCGGCGAGATGGACGACGACGACGATGATTTCCTCTCCCCTGAGCTCCGCGGGAATTGACGACTCTCACGACCATGATGATGACGACGATAACGATGATGATATCGATATTGATACTGACACGGATCGAATCGATTTTCGATTTACCGAATGTATGATGCTTTGCGCCCCCCCCGCCTCCCCCCTTTTTTCATTCTTCTTAATTTTTTTTTCTGGGGGAGGCTCCCCTTTTTATCCGGCTTGGGCGTTTCTTTTCTCTTCTTTCTTTCCGGGAGGCCGCGCCAATTCTTCCCGGTTTGGATCTTCTGGGATGGGTTTTTCGCTTAACTGTGAAGCGAATCTCGCTCTCCCTCTCTCTCTCCTTTTTCTTTTGTTGTCACTGGACCTTGGAGGAAGCGATGGAGGACGCTGATGGAAAAGAAAGGAAAGGAAAGGAGGAGAAGGAAAGGATGACTAGGGGGAGGAGCAGGAGGAAAGAACAAAGAGGAGGAGGAGGAGGTGGCAGAAGAACGCGGCGGTCATCCCGGCGAGAGAACGAGAGAAGAAGAAGAACCCCTCATCCTCGATACGACCGACTCTCGGGTCGGGTCCACATTAGATTTCGGGAACGAGGTTATCTCTCTAATTCAATCCCATCGATCGCATCTCGCCCGTAATGAAATTCTTCGGCGGTTGCAAATGATTTCCCTTCCCCCCGTCTCGTCCCGTCTGGCTTCTCCCCTTTTTGCCTTTTATTTCGTGGAATTCATCTGCCTATCTGCTGTGCTGTGCTGTGCTTTTGTCGCTCCGCCTCTCGATTTCGATTCCGGTTCCGGTTCCGGTTCCGGCTCCGATCTCATCTTTCCCTGCCTGCTCTCCCTCGAATACTTAGTTGCCCAACGGCCGCCATGCCCCCCCAGGCGGCCTCCACGGCCCAAAGCGACCTCCACTCATCCCATGTCATTTCATCGCCGCGATCTATCCGACGCGACGTCTGACCTCATCCGCTGTCGTGCTCCAGTCCAACCACGGAGGGACCATTCCCGACGGCGCAATGCCGTTGATCCGGGGAAAGCCGCAGTCTCGTTCGATCGTGAAGTAGCCGAGGAGATGTAGACGACCGATCGTGACGACGAGCTGCTCCAGGAAGCCGTACGCGGCATTCGGAACGGACGTCATGTAGTATGCGATCGTGGCTGACGAGCTGTCGAGACTGTAGCATTTGTTGCTGACGAGATGTCCGGGATCGTTTGCCATTATTGGGAGGATTAGCATTGAAGCTGCTGGAGAGAGCTCGAATACAGCGACTTTCATGTATGCTCTCCGAGCAAGTGAAAGGGTTGTATTTCTACGAGATTCTGTGCCACCCTTGGGATCAAATCGATATGTGAGCCTCTCCTGGTGAAAGACCTACGCGTCAAACGCAACACTTCTATGTGGCCGCGGCCTTCACGTCATTCTTAAGTGTTGTCGGTTGACGGTCGTCTAACGCCGCTCATCTTGAGATTGAGAACTTTTCTGAGCAGAAGCCGAAAGAGATCTTCCAGACAACGCAGTCCATGCAAATGCCACGCTCATGGCGATGACGCTCAGATAGAAGAGGATGGACCCTCCCTTCGTCAGGAACGTGATGATAGAGTCCAGCACCACAGGTCCGCTCCAGACAATCTTGTTCCCTGCCACGCTGATTTTACCGAGTATGCCGACACCGTTGAATCGCTCAACGATGCCGACGTTTGCAGGCGGGCTGAAGAAGTGCTTGAAAGGCGCCGTGATCCAAGCGATCGTACGATAAGCACGAAGGATCAACCGCGCCGAAGGACTTTCCAGGTCGAGGCAAACGCATTTGGGAAATGCGCTGAGAACAACAGAGAGCACGTATGATGTCTCGAGACACATGCAGCCAGGTTGGTCGGCCATGACTCGCGATTGCGATATCTCTTGCTTCGGTTGACGGTCGTCTGGTATGAGTGATGATTAGAGTTTTTGTTGTTGTTCTTCGTTGTTACCGAACATAGGCAACACTCTTCGCTTCAAGGTATTGATTCATCGTAGCCGCTCTCTTTCACGTGTGAGTGGGTTTGCGCGTGAAGTTCGTGCACGGACCAGATGAACTTCGCGATGCTTCCAAGGTTGCTTGCTTCATCACCACTTCAACTCGCAGCTTCTTGACCCGTTCGAACCACGCCTTCCCGCGCCGGAATCTTCACTCGCTCTTCACCGCGTCATCGACATCGTGCGATATCATACGCCTCCGAAGACCACATCTCCGCGCTCAGCTGCAGAACCGCGGGTCGCGCGCGCCGGGGACGGTCATCCACCCACCGGCGACATGTCCGCACAGAACATCCCGATTATCAAACCCGGCCAGATCGACGCTCTTCCCCATCTCGATGCGAACACCAAGGTCAAATACAAGTCCGCCCTCACGAATCTATGGACTCAACACGCACAAGCGCCCCAGGGCTCCCCCGCACGTCTGGAGATGGAGAACAAAATCCGATCGGCTAGCCAACAGATCATGCAGGCCATGGCAAATGCGCGGACAGGCGCTGCCGCTTCTGGCCAACAGCGTCCTGTGAGTCAGCAACAACAGCAACAACAGCAACAACAACAGCAGCAGCAGCAACAACAGCAGCAGCAGCAACAACAACAACAACAACAACAACAACAACAACAGCAGCAGCAACAGCAGGCCGCGACGGCGATGCAGGCACAGGCGAATCAGCAAACGCAGCAAGCCGCTGCTCCACAACAGGGTGCTCAAAGCCAGAATGCTCAGGGAATTCAACCAGGGCAACAGCCGAACCAAGCAGGTTCACAGCAAATGACACCCACGGATCTGAAGATCAAGGCGGAGGTCCAGGCGATGACGGTATACTATCCTGCATCCTCACCTCCCGACGGTCAAGCGGCGCACGTCAACAGCTGGAAGATGCAGGCGTTCAACCTTCTCAGAAACCGCGAGCGTTATGCAGCGCAGGGCAAAGCGATGCAATTGCAGGCAGTGCAGGCCAAGGAAAAGGGACAACCACTGCCACCGACATGGCACCAAAAGTTCAAGGAGCTTAAGGAGCAACATGATCAAATCAACAAACGCTGGCAGAACATGCAGAATGCGAACAACGCCAATGCACCGGCAGGGACCCAAATTCAACAACAGCCAGGGGCGGCCCCAGCAGCAGGCGCAGCGCTTGCGAGACCAGGGACACAACAGTCTACTGCGACACCTGCGGGTGTTGCGCAAAACCCACAGGCGTTATCACAACAACAGGCACAGCAACAACAGATTCAGCAGCAGCAGCAGGCTCAACAGCAAGCTCAAGCTCAAGCACATGCGCAGGCTCAGGCTCAGGCTCAAGCGCAGGCACAAGCCGCAGCTAAGCAAGCACAACAACCCGTGAACAAGCCGAACAATTCTGCGCAGCCGAATGCACAGGCACAGGCGCCTCAGCATAACCCCCAGGCAGCCGCGAACCAGAATGCGCAACAAGTGAAGCCTCCAGCGATGCAACAACAAATGGCGCCCGGACAGCAAAACTTGCCCTCGGCTGCAGCACAACAGCCACAACAGCAACCACAACAACAACCGCCACAGGCGCAGCAGCAGCAGCAGCCTCTACCACAAAATTACCCAAGTAGTAGTATGCAACATCCTCAAAATATGCAGCAACAGCAACAACAACAGCAGCAGCAGCCGGGAGGTCCGCAGCAGGCTGTTCGCCCACAAATCAACATGCAACATGCTCAACAGCAGCAACAGAACATGCGCCAACAGCAGGGAATGCATCAGACTCCTACGTCGGCCATCACTGCCAACACGCCAATTCAGCAACAGCAGCCGAATCAACAACCGCCACAGAACCAACAACCTCAGCCTCTAAGTCATCAAGCAGCAATTTCACAAGCGCAAGCTCATGCTCAACAAGCCGCTCAGCAACAACAAAATTCCCAAATGAATGGTCATCCGTTCACAGGCGCTGGAAATGCATCTGCCAACCTCGCCGCGCAGAACAACACTCCTGTCACCGCGCATCCATATCCGCAACAGCTTCAGCAACAACAGCAACAAATGCAGCAGCAGCACCAACAGCAACAGCAGCATCAACAGCAGCAGCAAGCACAACAGCCTCATCCGGGAAGTGTCAGTGGCCCTAGCGGAGGAGTGCAGCATCAAAACGCCCACGGCAAATTCCCAATCCCCAAAACGCTTACCATGGATCCAAGGACTCAGGTGCCTGTCCCGGGCCCTCAATCTCGACCCACGCTCGCCAACCAAGGTATGATGCAACAACCCAGCATCCAGCGTGCCCCGCCATACGTCCTCGAAGGCGAGGGCGACCACGTCCTCTCGAAGCGCAAACTCGACGAACTCGTCCGCCAAGTCACCGGCTCCGCCCCAACGACCAGCAGCAGCATCAACAAAACCAACAAGGACGACGTGCTCCCCACCAGCATCCTCGACCCGGACGTCGAGGAATCCATCCTTCAGGTCGCTGACGATTTCGTCGACAACGTCATCACCGCCGCCTGCCGTCTCGCCAAGCTCCGCCCTAACCAGACGTTGGACATTAGGGATGTGCAGCTCGTCCTCGAGAGAAACTACGGCATCCGCATACCGGGATACTCGCTCGACGAGGTACGCACGGTGCGTAAATTCCAACCGGCGCCCGGTTGGCAGACGAAGATGCAAGCGGTGCAGGCCGGGAAAGTCATGGGTAGCCGGGAGCCGTGAATAAGGATGACGGGTTCACGAGGTAGAAATGACATCTTCTGGGTCCGGAGGGGCCGCACGCGTCGGCTCGGTGTTTTTCAACGTTTTGTTCATTATTTTTGGAGGGTCACGCAAGGATTTGTCGTGCTCGCGTAAATGGCACCCGAGACCAACACTCGGCGGGAGGCAAAATTGTACCCTATCGTGACGACCCAATGGAAGTAAGCCTTTCGGAAATGTTTCATCATTCATCCACTAGAATCTATTCGTGATGCCTCGTATATGCGATCGCTCGGACATGTCGTGCTTCCGTGAAATCTAGCCGGCTTCTAGATCTTCGCTTTCCATCGCCATCCGACCTTCGCGATCCTCGTGGCGATCAAGAGGCTTCCTCCGAGGAAGAAGCTGGTCCCTCCCCATCTGGTAAAGAAAAATAAAATGGTCAGCGAGGGACTCGTATAACGAGCAGGATTTCGCGTGGTCGAGGGCAACGACTTACATTTGAGCGTAGAGGTATCCTCCATCATGACGCTGGATCAGAGCGCCGGCAAGAGGTCTGGTCGAATCATACAGTCAGCACTCATTAGGTCATCAGCTTCACCTCAACGGTCTCTTCCAGGACCAGACTCGGACAGAAAAGACTTCAATCTAACACTTACGGCCCCGTCAAACACGCCCACGACACCACCGTAAACGCCATCCCCATTCTCACTCCGGCTCTTTTCAAATCCGGCACTTCCATCAGCCCGTTGATCACCGCCGGCCAGATGGATTGAATGCCCGCACTCCCGCATCCGTAGATCGCGGCGAAGACGAAGAGGCTCGCGAGACTGTGGACGCCGATCCAGCCGAACATCATGATCCCGCAGAGGTAGGCGAAGGGGATCAGGACGTTGAGAGTGCCAAGTTTGTCGGCGAAATAGTTGGGAAGAAGGCGGCAGACGAAACCGGCGCCGACGACCTGTGAAGTGAGAAATGTGTAAGCTTTTGGTGATGGATTTCATGGAGTAGTGTCGATCGGAGGACGACTTACCGTCAAGAGAAGATTGATCGAGTCTTCGTAGCTGACGTGTAGGACGTTCCGGGCGTAGCTGCCGACATAGAAGAAGGTGAAGAACAGGCCCTGTCATCCGTCAGTCCTCGCAAGCGCTGCACCATCTCGAGACAAAAAGCCCGTACCCAGAAATTGCAAAACATAGCCGCACAGAACAACCCATACGGCAGCTCCCTAAACGCCTGCCAGTCCACCCACGGCGCTCTCCTCCTCGGCTTCAACCTGACCCGAAACAACGCCGCCGCCGCGAGGTCACACCCCACGACCACAAACCCAATACTCCTCACCGTCCACGCGAACCCGATCCTCGGCAACAGCTCCCTCATCAACACGGGAAACACCACACCGCCGGTGCAACTCCCCAGCGCCGCGATCCCCACCGCAATCGCCCTGCGCCGGGCGAAGTACGTCGTGACCAGGGCCATCGCGGGCGGGTACATCAAGCCGTGCGCGACGCCGGAGCAGAGCGCCTGCGCGCAGAAGACCTGCCACCACACGGTCGTGCACTCCGCCGTGGCGAAAGCCCCCAGCGTGTGCAGGAGGAGGCCGGCGATGTGGACCGTCCGGAACGAGCGGGCTCCGCCGTCGAGCGCTCGCCCGGAGAAGAAGCCGATGAAGAAGGCCAGGAAGATTTGCACGCTGCCCACCCAGGCTATCGTGGAGGGCGGCACGGGGAGGCCGGTGGCGCCGTCGAGGAGGGTCTGTTCGTAGTGGGTCTGGAAGGAGCCGTAGGAGGTAATGTAGCTGAGAGGGAGAGACTTTAGTTTTGATCCAGAGGCAAGCGTATAAGGAGAAGCTGAGGCGGCAAAAACAAAATAGGGAATTTTGACCATGTGGTGTTGTCTCGATCTTAGCTCTGTGATCTTTTCTTCTTCTTCTCGCGTTGTGGGGGCATTTCTTGACTTACCCGAATGTCGTGACATTCGTCAGATGCGCAGCGAGACATTGCGTCCACGCTACGACTCCGCCGTCCGGCGGTGGCGACATGTCCTCTTCTAAATCTTCGTCGCGACTCGGATGCGAAGATTGTGTGTCTCCATCCTCTGCGCGTCTGCCCGTGGATGTGTTATGCTCCGACTCGACGACTATGGCATGTTCGATTTCGCCGTCTTTGGTGCCGGGCCATGCAGACATGTTGGCAATCGTCTTGTTCTTGTCTTGGGCGGCAACTTCTGCGACATGATGGTCGAATTTGCTGGAGCCGGATTTCGTGCTGACGGCATCTTGGGAGTCGTTGCGACTTGTCATCGTCCCTGCGCGAGGCCAGGAGAAGTATTCTCTATTGTGTATTTTTCTTTCTTCTAAATTTCGAGTCTTCGTCTCGTTTCGGTTGAGATGGTCATATAGCCACAGATCACCTGAAGGTCTCGTGGGAAGACAGAACCATTGTAATCGCTATGATTTGATTTTTTTCTCGAGATTTAGGAATTCGCATGAGTCATTGAGGATCACGTCTTGGATGTCTTATTATTGCCTCTTCGCCGGCATGTAAATGAAGCTGAGTAATGAGATGTGAAAATCCGCAGATCTATACCCAAGTAGTCAATGACGTGCTTTCGAACGATCGTGCAAACTGACTAGATGTGCCGAAGCACCGCAACTTCTATACATCTCGCTGCTTATGCAGTGTCCTGTACATATTCTGCGGGTTCGTGGTCTCATATTAAATCCTCTATGCCTCGGAACTTATTTATCTGCATGGACATCTGTATCTGGGCACTGTCGTGGGCGAGCTCAGACAACGACTTGGCCAGTAAAACACACTATTTCGATCTCGAAATCCGACACTCATCGCCCATTCACCTCACACCCTCCGGCTCACCATTATGGCTGTTCCATTGAATACACCCACCGAATTCGTGTAAATCACTGCCGGATGCGGCAAAAGGGATCATGGGTGGAATATGCAGGGCCCGAACTCTGCATTCCCACTCTGCGACGTCATTTTACACTCGTCGAATCCACCCGCATCACACGAGCAGAACCACGCACTTGTGAAAATTCCCCGTGGATCGTCGAATCGAACACAGTCTGGACTCGTTTAATATTCCTGTCTTCGTCGCTTTCGGACAATTCTCCTCACCACCACACGGCAACGGTCGTGCTTCCTCAGCGGCAGAGGTGGCGGCGTCGGACGATTGGCTCCGCTTCAGAGAGCTTCGGACCTCACTTGCTTGCCCGCACTGGAAGGCTCCCCGACCTGCAAGCGACGTGAATTTCAGTGAGATCCTCTGTTCGACATGTGTCGATGAGAACATTCATCCTACCGGAACCTAAGTCATCTTCGTTGACCTTTCCCTCATGACTATCGCTTGGTACCCGAATCTCCAACAACTTCCTGGACCCTCAGACAGCTATGGCTCCTTCTTGGAAATAATCAGCTTGAAAAATTGACCAGGTCGAGCAATTGTTCGTCATGTTCTCCCTCGGAGCTTTCTCCGGTAAGTTTGGTCAACAGCTCCACAGCACCTCATCGTCCGCACGTCGTCTCGGAGATACACATCACGTATCCATTGGTAGAGTGTTTTGGCGGGGTAGGCGGACGAAACTCGTGCAACACAAACACCCACGATCGTGCTGCTATGGAGAATCCACAAAATTCGCGTCATGCCAGCAAGCCTCCCAAAGGTCGTCGGTAGCGAGAAGCAAGATTCGGCCGATCTCTAACCAATGCTCGCGACACAATGGATGTTGAAGACAAAGGGCGCATAGTTTCGGGGGTCCCAATTTCCATGCTATCACCATTGTTACAACAAATCCTCGCTGATAAGTTTTACCTACTGAATTTGTATTCAATAGGCGCTAGCTTCATAGCAGCAGATCCAGAAGAGCCCAGAACTCCGCCTGCGTCACCGACACCCGTTTCCTTTCCGCAATATGACCAACATACGACTTCGCCAAGGCCGTGGAGTAGTAACAACCCACCCCCAGATCTAAACTATCTCTTCTCGCATACCACTCGACATGTCGACATCAAGTCTTCGCACCTGGATGTGTTGAACGTCAACCTATCCTCAGAGCCATGTTCTGCTGGCGACCTTATTCCCCGTGGCGTCAATGACACTGACTTCTATCCTCATTGGCAAGTGCCATCTGTTCCCGACGAAGAGTCTCTCAAAGTCGGACCGAATGGTCGGCCTTTGCGCCCGGTCCTCACAATCGAAGAAAGGCTCCGGAAAGACTTCATCGAGCGACTGTCCGAATTGGAGACCGAAAATGATACTGCATTTCGTGTACTGAACAAGAGAAATCTTCCTGGTGTCCGGCCACCTCGGATAGCCACGATGCGAAAATTCTGGGCGCAGCTGGAAAATCTTAGCCACTACTGGGATGTCAGCCTTGACGATTATTTCCAAGTCATGGAAGCTGAGCCCGACGTGGAAACTCAAGAGATGAACATTGATCCCCCTCGCGATCATTCTGGCGAGCAACCATCACCTACCGTGAAGAGTCCCAAACGTCCAAGAGTAGATGATGGGACGAAAGCCATACTAAGTGGTGTCGCCTCCGAGACTCAGGATTCCAAATGCGATCGTGACGATAACGGTGATACGATAATGACCGACGACGATCCCTCTGTGACTTCTGACCCAGACAATGCTGCTTCCAACTCGACCCCGGATTCTGCTCAGCCGGGAGCCATGCGTGAAAAACGCCAGTACAAAGGCCGTCGACTCGGTACTGGTCGAGACATGCCGGATCGCTTTCGAAGCGATGCTATCCTCGCCTTTGTGGAGGGCTGTGTATGGCCTTTCAATTCCACAGTCATACCTCCGCGGAGGGCCCCTGCAGTACGTTTCGGCAATCTGAATATTCCCATCAAGCAAATCGCCAGCGTGTATAGACTTCCCAACGATGTTGCACGTCGACGAGCAGGCTGGATTCAAGGGCCTCTGATTGGACTACAGTCACGCTTGGAAGTCGAGTTTTCCGTCGAGAACAGACAAGATGACGACGAAGCTGATGCTCTCAATCATGATGTCTTGCCCAGTAGGACACATCCGGCTATCACTGCACGTATGAGAAAAGAAAAAGCCAGCTCATCCGCCGTGTCTACAAACTCGGAGAAAATGGACGTTGACATTGTCGATTCTGCTGCTTCTCTCGGCGCCGGAGCTGTCGATGCCTTTCAAAAGCCGGCGCTTCCCTCTTCGCTAAGCAGTTTCAAAGCCCGAGCCGCCAAGAAGAAGCCTCCACCTGTGGTCGAGCCCGTTGCTCGTGGACGGCTCGATATTCTCCGAGAAATTGGTCTTTTGCTCGAAATCGCTCAGGAACGTTACCGTGAAGGCAAAACTGAATCTAGGCCTGGAGCAGGCCAATGGTGGACAGAGAAGCCACGTTGGGGAGGTGGCAAGGGCGGACCTGTAGGTGATGCCGACAAGCCTGGTGACAAATCTCCCTCTATCCCGAGCGGAGGTGCTGACTCGCCGTCCGGTATTGATCCTAATGCAACAGCCGCCCGTCCGACCGTTGCGGTTCCCCAGCGGCCCTCGCCGATTCCGAGCGCAGCCATCAGACAAGTCTCGGCTGCATCCGCGACGACTCTAGACTTTTCATCACTCAGAAACAAAAATGGCACAAGTAGCACGACCATCGTGAACGGCCTCGGAAGACCCTCATCTTCATCCAACAAGGACCCATCTCCCACTCATGAAGCAGCAAAGCCCACCAAAGACGATGCCAGAAAACCATCCTCTGCCTCGGGTGCCCCAATCCATCCTTCCCTCCCCACCACGTCTTCCCTCCCACCTCCCTCACTCATGAAATCGCCCAACTCGTCAAGTATCGATCCAATTCTAGCGGCAGCAGCCACGCCATCGGCATCTTTCGCCAATGAAATGTTCGCACGCCATCAACGTCGAGAGAGGAAATCGCCCGCAGCGATGTGGGAAACTCTCCGCTGTCCGACCGCGACTTGGGACGCCAAGACGGAATACCGGGCGATCGGGAAGGGCAATATCTCGACGAATCCCCCTTCATCTGACGCGACGGCACCCAAAGACAGCGAGGAGAAAGCCTCCATGAGCAAGAACAGAGAGGATATGAGCAACAGCGGTCAGGTCGAAGGTCCGAATGCGGCCAAGGAGGAATACAAACCCCCAAAGACAGCATCGCAAGCAGCAAACCGAGACGGCTGGGACGAGGTCTTCATCGTCTCCTCCCTGAACCACCACATCTCCATCCTCCGTCTGAGCGTACACGATGCATATCTGGAATGTCTCCTCACGGGGAAAATGCCATCATCATCGTCATCGTCATCGTCATCAACTGATCCCTCTACTGCAGGACTAAGCTCGTCAGAGAAATTTTCCGAAGAAGCGGGCGAGGCAGAAGAGAAGAGACATTGGTCCATCCCCCGTATCCGTCGCTCGAAGTGGTACGATCTCCTGAACGCCGAGGATCGCTGCGAGGCTTTCCGTGTGCTGTGGGGGATCATGGCGTATCTATGTCGCGATGAGACGATCTGGTGAGATTTCTCTCGATTCATTCTTATTTTTCTTTCCTCTCGCTTTTTTTCTGTCTTCTCTCGAGGCGGAGAGGAGGAGGAGGAAGATGAGGGAAAAGGTCGTGTTCTAGGCGATGGAGAGGAAGAGAGAGAGAGTGTGTGTGGTGGGCGGTGTTCTATGGATTGGGATTGGAGATTCAATCGCCAGAGGGGTCCTGGGATGAAAGACATACCCTGGTGGGATTTGAGAAGGCTGTGTGTCTCCCGGAATGGGGTTTTCTAGCCCACCATGGCCTGCTTTGACTGTTTTTTGTTTTCTTCTCCTTTCTCTCGGTGTGAATTCCTCGAGATATCAGTCTCTTCATCTGTTGTTTTTTGGAAGTCCACATGATATTAAAGCTCATTATGTTTCTCTTACTCTAGAGCGTACCTATCGATGATCGTCACACGTCTTGGATCATGACATCTCACACATCTCGAGAACGACCATTTACATCCCCCACGTCGCTCTGAGTAGTTTCTGGCATTGGCTCAGCGGGAGACAATGTTTTCTAAAACTTCCCGTCTTTCGACCATGTCTCCTTAGGAAAGTCTCTTTCTATCACCGCCGTCGCACGGAATTGTCTCGACTCCGGTTCCATCACGTTCCTAGCCCTTTCCTTCCACTCCCTCTTTCCGCCTATCATTTTCCGCTCTGCCCCGCTGAGAGATCCGCCTGCTTCTCCAAACCGAACAATCTCCCCGCCACAGAAGCCCATTCCTCCTCCCATCGCCTCTCGCCTTCCCTCCTCGCTCCTCTCCGTAGCCTTTCCAGCTGCGATAAGTGCTCCCTCTTCTTCCCCTTCTTATCTCCACCACCATCAGCACTGTCGTCATCGACGCTCCAACCTGCCCTCCTCCCATCACGTCCGACCTCCCCGAAAAGCTCCACGAGGATCTCGGACAGTTGCTCGGGACTCTGGAAACCACGCCCGTTCCCCATCTCTTCGTCTCCCACCGCATCCCTCTTCTCAGAAACAACACCCGCACCACCATCATCAGAGGACGAGGACGAGGACGAGGAAGGAGGTTCCCTGACGAGTTCGCCCCAGCTCTCGAACCCGCTCCAGCCCACGACGGGCAATCCGCTGCCGAACATATCCACCACTTTCATCGGCAGGTCGACCCCGCTGCTGGACATGTGCAAGCTGAGCCCCAGATCCGCCGAGGACAGCAGGCCCGCGTAATCAGCCGGGGTCAGCCAGGCGTTGAGGATGCTGACGCCCGGGAGCCGGCCGGCGGAGCGCAGCGTGGAGATGCGCGCCATGTAGTGGGGCAGGAGGGGCCCGCGGCCGGTGATGATGGCGTGGATGGCGGGGAGATGCGCGGTGGCGGCGGTGGCGGAGGAGGAGGAGGAGAGCAGTTGGGATTCTCGCAGAGTCGCATATGAGACCAGGCCCTGCAGGAGGACCTCGAAGTCCTCGTCGGGCGTCCACGAGGTGCTGCTCACCAGCAGGCGGGTCTGGCCCGAGAGGATGGGTGCCGCGTGGTCCGCGGTCTGCGGGAGTCTGCGGAGGAAATCTTCCCGTTGGGAAAGCTCGGTGAGCGGCTGGAAGATCTCGGCGGGTCGGTCGTGCAGCGTGAGGGCTTTGATGCCCCATTTGCGCTTCAGCGCCGCGGTCATGGCGCGGGACACGGCGAAGTGGGCGGCGGCGCCCCGGCCGAAGTTCCCCTCGTACCAGCTCGCCAGACGCACGAGCGGGTGGGAGGCGCCGAGTCGGAGGGCGAGGATGCTGTAGCCGAAGTTGTGCCAGTCCACGACCAGGTGGGTGCCGCGGAGGGCGCAGACGAGGCGGGCGACGGCGAGGGTGGGGATGGCGGGCGGGTTCTGCAGCAGCAGCCAGGCGGAGGCCGGGGCGGTGTAGGCGAGGGTGCGGTAGAGGGCGGCGATCTGCCAGAGGACCTTGAGGGGCGCGGTCACGAGGAGGAAGGCGAGGCGGTTGCGGAATTGGAGGCCCCGCGGGAACGTCGCGAGCGCGTACACCCGCACGAAGCGGTTCGCTGCGAGGTCGGGGTGGAGCTCGGCGGTGCCGACGTCGCCGATCAGCGCGACGGATACGCCGCGTCGGGCGAGGGACAGGGCGTGGTATTGCATCCGGGGACTGCGGCCGAGTTCGCCGAGGACGAGGACTTGCACACTTGAGGAGCATCGAATCTTGGAGGCGTTTCCGAGGAACGCATCTTTTCCGTTGGAGGAGGCGCCTTGGGTTTCCCGCTCCGAAAGAAAGTAGGTGTACCCTGAACGATCAGAATTTTCGGGTTGCTTGTCCGTCTCGGAAAAGACGTCTTCGGCGATGGTTGGAGGTGAAGACGGATCGAATGAGTTGGGTAATGTGAATGCAATTATTGGAAGGACCACAAATGCGGCGAATGTGATGAAAACGGCGAAGATGAAGGCCGTGATGGTTGTGACATTGATCGGGACCCAGGCCAGTGAAGGCGGTAATGTGATGAGAGTCATTCTTTTGCGAAATCCAAGGATGTCAATCGATGAGTGTTGCTTTCTTTCCTTTCAGCAGTCATTGGTTGATGCTGAAGGAGATTCGACAAGGAGGTGTGCAACGGAGTCGCTTCAAGCCGGGATTATTGCCGATTCACAGCTGGCAACCCTTCCATTGATGCTGTGTACAAATCAACCTAATTTTGGAGCCGACGAGGGGAGTTGCATCGACGTTGGCAGGAAATAGTGCAATCTCAAGCTTATCGTCTTCTCCTGTGTTCAGCCTTGCCAAGCCACGACGTCGTTCTGTCGGTGTTGTTGTCGTTAGGACAATCGCATGGAGCGCAGCACACGTGGCGTGAAGTCGGGAGACGAGTGGACGGGACACAAGATCGGAGCCGAGAAGTCGGAGATTCGATGCCGAGCCGCCGATCGAGCGCACACCGCACGTGGGTATTTCCTCTTTCTTCTACAGGACCCGTCGATATATGAACATGGCAATAATTTGCAACATCAGTCATTTCCAATTTTCCGTAGAGGTCAATGACAAGATGGAGATTTGGGGGAGGTGACTAATCATTTCCACAGTCGTTCACTCCTGGGCTCATTGTCACTGTACATTGTCTGGACAATTGGAAGCAGCGTTATCGATATGCTAAGACGAAGGGAGGAGAAGCAAATTGGAGACATTCGCAGCATTGGCCATACGGAAATGCCCCACTCTCAGCCATCTCACATCATTCCCAGGTTGACATCATCATTATTATTATCATCATCGTCCTAAGATGGAATCGGGTGTGGCGCCGATGCACGTGTCTATAGAGCAATCGTGTGGTAATCCGGTTGCGCTCTACAGCACCTCTATGTTCCATTCCAAGGCGTGACGATATGTGATATTCTCGACAGTGACATGGTCCATTTCCCTAGGAGTCCAGTCCTCGGGTCCACAGCAGAATATATATGCATATCTTTCGAGCGCGTGTCTAGTCCTAGAGCGAGCCACTTCATCGGGGGAAAAAAAAGAGGATTCAAGAAGCCGGAGTGACTAATCATCAATGCGCGGAGGTATTTGATACGGAATCGGAATAGTCCGAGATGAACAGTCCTGTGATTACAGTGGAGATGCGTGGGCTCGCGCGCAACGTGTGTGGCTTGAGACGGACCCCTCGCGCCGCCCCGGAGTTTACTCCTACTGTAATGTGCAGTGGGTCGGTAGATATCGATAGGCAAAGTGGTGAGATGTGCATCTGCTGTAGAGGAACATGTGAAGGCAGCGCGAGTCTTCTCTACTGTAGTTGCCGCTTTGTAGGAGAGTAGCCGCGGTGATTATAGAAAGCAACAATGATAAATGTTTCGGTCCAATATGAACGGCGGCGCAACGTCCGAAAAGGGTCTTGGTCTGGCTCTGCGGTTGGAGAGGTGAATCCCACGTGTGTGTGTCTGGGGGTAACGGAACTGGGTCGCGTTGCTCTCCCGCTATCTACATACTCACATACTGTGCTGTAATGTATGTACACTCTGTACTGTACCGCATCGTCTCATATGTGAATGCCATAGTCCGGACGCTCGTTGGTTTCTGCAATACACTTCGCTGTCCGTCCGCTGAAGGGACCTCACATCGCAATTGCATCACAGCTTCGTTCCTCCCGTACCTTGGTCGACGACGTCTACGTCTCTCCTTATCTCCAACGGCGGAACATCGAGCCCAAGCGCACGTTGAAACACTGTCTCTGCGACAAATATATGAAAAGCTCTTGGCCGCGATACTCCACATGACGATCCTGCACATCGCCTTCTCGTCGGTCGCAGCGGTGCGAGGTTGAAGTGCGTTCCTCGGAGGGAGCAAGATAGGTCAAGAGACAGGACAAACAATCCCAGACCAAGTCGCTGCACAGTCCTGCACATCACGATCCCCAGCGCGACGATTGCCATACGGCGGGAAAGGATCCATACCTACCATTAAGAGAAGGACTGGATAACATCATTAGCATCACCATCATGGCTTCTGCTCAGGCCTTCACGCCTACGGGAAAGAGCGATCATCATCTCCACCCACCAACCCTCGCCAAATCACCGCCTACCTCGCCTTCCATTCCGCAGAACAGTCAACCTTCCGCGCATCGTCGCCAAGGGCATGCCTACAGCCACTCTTTCTCCAACTTCGCTTCCCCTCCGCCTACCTACACTCGATCGGCTCTCGACCAACTTTCCGCAAATAGCCAGCCACCGCCGACCGGAATAAATGGCAGCCTCAATGGATATGCGTTGAGCAGTAAGAGCCCGTCCGCCTCCAATGGCTTTTTGTACACCCATACCGAAACGAGCAAGGAGAATACCCCCATGCCATCGCCATCACCGCCGTTGACGAGAGGGATAGACCCTAGGCAGGCCTTGAGTCGCAACCACAGCCACAGTCGTAGTCACGGACACGTTCACGATTCTCATCAGCCGCCGCAGTCTGGGTCAGGATACGGTCTGGACCAGACACAATCACACTGGCTTGAACAAGACCCTTTCTCTCAACAGGCGCATGTCACCTTGCAAGAGCAGAAGTCGAATCCTTCCCCGCATAATCACCACCATCACCACGACCACGACCACGAGCATGAACAGCATCAGCATCACCACGAAGACCACGACCATTCGCATGGTGTACACACGCCTCATAACCACTCTCATAATCATTCCCATTCTTCTCCGTTCGCTCACAACAACGCATCCGCACTATCACAATCCATCTCACACCCACAGGCAGAAATGAAGAGCAGGCCTCGAGGACAATCTGATCTGGGGAGACGGCTCGATGTGCCCATGCCGAAAATCAACACTTCGCGCGCAAATGATTCATGGCCTGCAGTTGCAGATGCGCTCGCAAGCGTTCTCATTCCTCTGCCATATCTACTTGTCGCCGCTGCTGCGACGACGCTGATTGGAGTTCGAACAGCCACGAGCTTGTCGGCAGAACTACTCTCACCCATGCAGAAGTTACGGCAGGATATCATGGAAGATGGTGGGCAGGCGGAACACCTCAACCTGAAAGAAGTTCCCTTGAACGATTCTGCGAGCGTGCTGATGGCTTGTATCTTGACTTCGGGGACACTTTTGCTTGTGGGGGTCTTTGGTGTCTGGAGGACCACACAGCAACGTCTCCTTGACAGACGGAAACTCAGGATAAACAGCACCTGGTCAGACTCACAGCAGAAACAACAGCAACAGCAGTCGAGCAGACTGTGGACGCTCCAAACAGCCCAAACGGCGGCGGCGCGCACGCTCGGCGTAGGCTTACCCTTCTACGCCGCGCTACAAATCGGCGGCACAAGGACAAGCATGCTCCTTTTGACTGCCGTCGCCACAGGGTTGATCTACACGAATGGCCACATCTCCTCGGTCGCTGTTCTAGCGCAGACGGTGCAGGCCCGAAGGGCGACATTCTTCGTGTTGGCTCTGTGCATAATTGGGGACCTCTCTGGTCTGACGAGTACAAATCCATCTTCGGGTCTGGTCTTGGGCTACTCAGCGCTGTTCTGTGCAGTGTTTATATTCCCTCCACCACTCCCATCGATCCCGGATGCGTCATCGGCAGCAAAGTCGGAGGGAGAACCTGCAGGGACGACTACCACAGGTGCAGCACGGCCGATGGGAAACTCGAATCGCCTGCCCGCATCATCTCTGACACGTTCTCCGCATGATTCGCAGCTGACACTCCTCTCTGGTGTTGCTACCACTTCGCTCACGGTCCTTTTCTGTCTCGTGAAGCTGTCCTTCGGCCATGTCATGCCTCTCCTATCAGGCCCGTGGCTCGTTCTCACCCTCGCAAGCTGCATCGCCACAGCAGCCAGCATGCTCTACTCACGACCTTTTGTCTTCTTTCCTCAGCGAGCCTACGATAGCCATAAACATCGACCTTGGAAGACCAGCCTCTACATCATCGCACCCGCTGCCGCGATCATCGCCTTCGCGATGCCATTGTTCACGCCGATTACAGCTGATTCAACGACCATAACTTTCCTCAACCTTTTCCTTCTCATTTCGTCGTGCATCGGCTACTGCTACGACAAGACTAAACCCTCCTTCCGCCTCCACCGGTCCTCTAACGATGCCAATGGCAGCGCCAACTTCGCTCTCCCCCCTAACGCATTCTCCTCTGCAATGTCTCCGTCCATTCTCTCGCCGTTTCCGTTTTCTTCAGCTTTCTCCTTTGCTTCTCCGCCAGTGTCGCCGATGGTGGACGGCAGGCCGCACCATCACCACCACGATCACGATCACGATCATCATCACCATGGGCCAACCACCGCTTTCCGCCGGAAATCTTCGGCCGCAGCTACCATCCTGCAGCTCATCGATGGGAAAGACTGTTCTTTTGTTACGAGGTTCCTCATGGCGAGATGTCAACCAGGGTCTTTGATGGCGGGAATCCTAGCAGAAAAGGATTCTAGGAGGATTGCATACTTCACAATGTGAGTGGCCCTGACTTCTAGCTGATGGATTTTACGACCCTTCCACTGACACCGTACTTCTGCAGTCTCAACTTTGGCTTCATGCTCGTTCAGGGCGTATATGGCTATCTCTCTGGCTCCCTCGGCCTACTCTCTGACACAGTCCACATGTTCTTCGACTGTCTCGGTCTCGTCGTCGGCCTCGGTGCCGCCGTCGCCTCCAAATGGCCGACATCACCCGAAAAGCCCTACGGATGGGCCAAGCTCAACACGCTCTCAGGTTTCGGCAACGGCATCTTCCTGATGCTCGTCAGCGTGGAATTTATCTGGGAAGCCTGCGAGGGCATCGCCGAGAAGCGCGAACTCCGCCGCGTCATGGAGCTGCTCATCGTCAGCTCCCTCGGCTTCGCCGTGAACCTCGTCGGCCTCCTGGCCTTCGGGCACGCCCATGTCGGCCACGATCACGGTCACGGGCATGATCACGGCCATCACGACCACGGCCACGACCATCATCACCACCACCATCATCACGACCACGGCCACAACGAAAACATGCACGGCATATTCCTCCACATCGCCGCCGACGCGGGCGGCTCCCTCGCCGTCATCCTCTCCACCGCCCTCGCCCTCTGGCGCCCCTGGTACCTCTGGGACCCGCTCGCGACCATTTTCATCGCGGTCTTGATCTTCGCCGCCGCCGTCCCGCTCGTCACCAGCAGCGCGAGGAAACTGCTCCTCGTCCTCCCCGAGGCCGGCAACGTCGAGTGGAGCGTCCGCGAGGCCCTGAGGGAAGTCGTGGAGATCCGCGGGGTCGTGGGCGTCGCCGCCGAGGGCGGTCTGAGGGTTTGGGAGGGCGTCGCTGCGGACGCCGAGGACGAGGGCAAGAAGGAGAAATGCGGACATGCGCATCATGATCATGACCATCATCATCATCATCATCATCACGATCACGGCCATCACGACCACAAGCATGATCACGGCCACGACCACGCCCGCAGCCACAGCCACGACCACACCCACCTCTCCCCTCCTCCCGCCAACACCACCCCTTCCCCTCACGACCACCATCATTCCCACGACCATGCCCACCACGACCACCCCCACCCGGCTCCCCCCATCACCCTTGTCGGCGCCATCCACATCATCGCCCACCCCTCCGCCGACCTCGAGGACGTCCGCAGCCGCGTTGTCGAATTCCTGCGGGCGCGGGGCATGGACCTCGTGGTGCAGGTCGAGCGGGACGCCGGCGTCGGCGTCGGTAGCGGTGGTGCTGGCAGCGGGAGTCCGTCGATGAGGGTCGCTTGAGGATCTAGTCTGGGGATGGATGGGGGGTTTCGCCTCAAGGTCGGGGGTTGGAAGACGTCGTTGTGGATTCGAGGAGCGCGATGGAAGAAGGAGGACTCGAATCGTTCCGGTGGTAGGAGAAATGCGGACGTCGTTATGCTTCAGCGTCATCATTAGCATCATCATCATCACCGTTATCATCATCATTATCATATACTTGTTTTTGTTTCCTCTCATAGCGAGCGGCGTCGTGGTATATTAGAACAATGAACAATGAACAAATTCGGGAGAATGACTACCCGAAGGAACAATTCCATGAAAAAAAAAAACATCTTTAAATTCTCTCCCTTTTAATCTCCCTATTCATGCCACTGTACTGGGATCATACTACGAAAGACGTCGACGAAGAAGAGGAAAACTTAAAAAAGGATAGATCTGAATACTTGCTATGCTACGAAAATATCTGAAGAAGAAAAGAAAAACGGAAATGACGGAGATGATTTTTCCGTCGTCGTCGCCGGCGGCACGGCGGTGGAAGAAGAAGGGGAGGATCAAGGAAATGTAACGGAAATCCACCGGACGCACGCTCTGGCTTCGGCTTCGGCTTTGAGGGGGATGGAGCGACCGTTCGTGCGATCGTCGTCATTTGGTCGTTGTGGTGATTTTCGCTCGTCGTCGGTTCGTCGGTGGTGGGCTTCATCGTATCGTATCGTGTCGTCATGATATGATGAGCGAGGAATGTCGAAGTTAGAAGGGAAAAGTAAAGTAAAGGAAGAAGAAACAGAAAAGGGGAAGCAAGAAGTAGAAAGGACGGGGGAAGAGCAAGCTCGTCAAGGAAAGGAAAGCAAACAAGAAAAACCCTCGAACAGCGCGAGAGGATCAACGGGAAACTCAAAATCAAGCTCATCAGGATCGTCATACCGCAGACACACACTCTCTCGCGCTCTCTCACAGCATCATCCAACTCACCCCCAACCACACCGCCACCGCCGCCAGCCCCGCCAGCAGAACGCAACCCCCAAGCAGAACCGCGCTCACCGCACTCGCCGCTCCAATCCCCAGCACGGCGCCGGGCCCCGCCGCACTGCCGACCAGAACAGCCGCGAGCAGCACCAAGCCGACGGCCGCGACGATCCTGCGCCACGAGAATCCGATCTCGAAGACCAAGCCCTCCTGCGCGAAACGGTCTTGGCCCTCGACGTCGGCGTCCGCGGCCGCGTCGTCCGGGTCGGGGTCGCAGCCGTCGTTGTGGGGCGGCACGATCCGCAGGGTCGGCATGTTGGCGATGCGGCGCGCCCATTGCACGTGGGTGGTGTGGTCGCGGCCGAGGGCCGGGTCGCGGAAGAGGGCGAGGAGGGTGGAAGCGGTTTGGTCTTTGGTCGTCGGGGGGGAGGATGGGTCGTCGGAGAGGATGGGGAAGGTTGATGCGGTGGGGCTGGGGCTGCTGCTGCTGCCGCTGTCGCCGTTGGCGCTGGTGGGAAACGTCGGGGAGAGGATCTCGAGTTTGCTGCTGCTGTAGCAGCTGTAGAGATCGCAGGAGCTACGGCTCGGCCGGGCGAAGTCTTGGGGGCCTCGGCCTTGGACGGTTATACGCTGGAGAGAGCGGGCGGAACAGGTGCGCCAGAGTGAGCCGCCGCGGAGGTGGGTGTAGCTTTCGCGGAGCTGAAGGAAGAAGACTTCGTCGTCGAAGGGAGGGGGAGGAGCCCGTCGGGATGTGGAAGAAGTGTTGCTGTGTGGTGATGAGGAAGTTTTTGATGTAGCAGCATCGATGTGACGGGACCATAGTGCCTTCTCGTGATCTGCTTTCGAGCGACGACTCGACGTTGCTGGAATAGGCAATGTTGCGGTCTTCGATTTGGATCGAACGCTTGAGCGGGGAGGTGCATACAGTCGTGGACTGTCGCCGATACTGGTGCCGTTTGATTTGACCTCACTATCACCGCTAGCACGCAGGCTCAACATGAGCACACTCTCAGAATTGAGATATGATGGCGCCGAAGCAAGAGGTGTTGACGGGCAGGACTTCTTTGCTGGAGATCCTGAATACATGTTCTGTACAGTCGATCGAAGTGCAGCTGCCAGACGACTGGGCCGGAACGAGCTCAAGAAATTAGTGACGGGAGCTGGTTTCTTCGTGCTTTGGGACTGGTTGCGCTGTATCTTCTTGGCTCTAGAAGATGTAGGAGATGAGATACCGAGACCCGACGACAGTGACAGTGATGTCGGCCATCGGGTAGTCCTTGTGGAAGGACTGCCTTGCTCGATATCAAACAGTACATCCGCCTTGTCGAGGTTGGTATCTTGAAAATAGTCGAGAGTCTGCGAATGTCTCCAAGGCGAAGCGAGCGTGGCAGGAGGAGATGTAGGCAATTTGCAGTCCTGAATGTCCACCGAGAAGGCAGAGCTTGTCGGCGATGGCTCGTCATAGAACGTCTTTGGCTGATCAATGATGTATTGTGATACAACACGACCATTGTCGAACTTCGAATCTCGTCTTGAGGCTGCCATTGTTGAAGCACTTGGCGAAGTTCTTGAACAATCGTGAAGATCGATCGTTTCGAAATCGCTTCTTGGCCGCTCGCACGTGTTGCTCATGCTGAACGATAACTACCAGATCGTTCTCGTGGAGGAAGTTTGAAGAGAAACGGAAACGGTTGTGAATGGCAAAACGGTCCGTTCGAGCAGAACCACAAACATATAATAATGGTTTTCGTCGCTTCTGCTTCCCCTGCGTATGAGCCAAGTGAGGAATTAGGGGTTCCACTGGATTCATGTCAGTCAAATCCAGTGATGTGTGCTATCCCATGCAGATGCCATGCTTTACCAGAGCATTCGATCTCGCCAGGAATTCTTATTTTGGTAGCCTTCAGCACAAGATCTAGTCCTCTGTTGCTTGGTTGAGGTCGATTATCTTAACAATGTGGACTTTGGGGGCTGTGCCTGCAGCACGGAACCATGGTTGATTCTGATCATTCCGACAACCGCGAAACGAAGAAGGGGCGTAGAAAGGACACCATCTCGAAGTCGGAAGACAACACGGATCGTGGATCCAGATCCTAATCGAGAATCTCAGGACAGGGTGGACCTGGCGAGCAAACATTTGGTTCGAGATCCGCGGGAGATGCTCCGAGGGGCATGATCCGAACAATCATCACTACTACAGTGAATGCTGCTCAATCAGTATATTGACCTCCACAATAAAAGCAGACACTGCAAGTCGCGTACAAAGCGATTGCAAGCAGGTTCATCGATGGCGATGATGCAGCGGAAGAATCGGGATCTACTTTTCGTGATGTGCTATGTTCTCGATGGCCAGTCTGATTCCCGATGTGGTTTTCGAGAACTTCCGGGTTGGTCGGGGTTGAACCCGGTCGTGCGGTGCTCGCTGTCAAAGTGTGGTCGTCCGCTTGCGCACCTGCGTCCAAATCCGGGTTTTGCGATAAATCCGGCTGCAGCGGAACTTCTCCCGGTCGCCGTACCTGCGTTTGACACGGCCTTTGGGATAATTCAAATATAGCTTCATCACTGAGGTATTTCAATCCGCAGAGACCGCAGGATTTTGTCATGGATGATTGCGCTTGTTGTGTTTGTTGCATCGCTAGAAAGGTTAATGCACAACGAGGATAGTGATGGACTTGTTGTGGATTGCTGCAACGGGCCCATTTGAGGCTCTCGAATTGGATCGGAGTATTGCATGTCTCGCAATGTTCTGAGCTTGACAATGACTCATTCCCAGAAATACCTGGGTCAATCACATTACTATTGGGCTGTGTGTCGATACGAGCTTGTTCTTGTTGCTGCATCATATTCAGTTTGTGTGAGATTATTCCGTAAATGTTCCGAATCTTCCAACCGAGCGGGTCCTCTTCCGAGATGACTTCAGCAAGGTTTACACGATTGGGAATAGCCAAAACAGACTCTACAAGGATCCCGATCATTTCCGCGTCGAGATTGCTCTGACGTCCTCCGTTGTCCGCAAACGGCTGCTGGCCAGTCTGGCTGCTAATGACCAAGCGGCTGATTCTCGCCGCTCGTAATCTCCTGATATTGGACACGAGGAGAAGATTATTCTGCAGATGCTCACGGATGCTCAAATGTTTTCCAATCAATGGGTCATTCGGACCGATAGCATCTTGAGATTGTTCCACTGTAACAGACTCTGGCATCGCATCTTCGATGTTTCGGATGATGTTGTCAAGATCCCTTTCCGCCATATTTGTGTCGTCTTCTCTGAGGTTCAGGCTCCTTGCGAGCGCGAAAACCAACGTTTCGGTCGGAACCTGTCTCTCACGATAAATTTTCATTTTTCTCAATGGTAGTAGAAGGCCCTTGGCAGGTTTGGCTTCCCGTGTGATGTTCACAACTGTGACCTGCTCTGCCCCAATGGCGTAGGCTAAAGATTCTGAAGGGTGAAAGGTGAAACATGCGGCGATGTAATCATCGAACGGCGAGCTGGCGATTCCCCATACGCGTTCTTGCACGCCTGTAGCGTTGTCATACTGCGAAAGCTTGTCCAATTCCTCCCTGCTTAGACGTGGATGGCCTGAGCCATGCTCGGTGCTATGAGCCTCTCGGCTTTCGAGGAGTTCCTTTCGCCAGTAGACGTCGGAATCTGCTGACATCTCCTTGCCATGGGCAGTCATCTTGAGGCTTGCTGTTTCAGAGGATAAAGTGGACACATGTGAGCTCAAATTTATTTGCAAGCTAGTTTCGGCATCGCCATTGGGCACTTTTGAGGTGAAGGCCAGGCCAGAGATGGGATCCCACCGATCGTCTAGATGATGGCTTGAGCTCGAGGGTGGAGCATTACTGTAGCGAACCTGGTGCACAATATTGTCGCCAAAGACAATCAGACTGTCACAAAGATCGAGACTCGTGAATGCGAGCGGAGCAGTGAGATTTGAGTTTTCCGCTAGGAGGGCTTCTGGTTGTACATAAACCCCCGCTGGCTGTATCGTGATGTGGTTGTTTAGCTCTGAGATCTCCAATCTGACTTTGAAAAGCCTGCCCTTCATCAGGTAGGCCAAGGTCGAAGTGTCGTCAGGATTCCAGCTTGACCAAGCAATGTGGTCAGCAACGAGTTTCCACCCTCCGTTCTTTCCTTGATCTTGGTCGGCATCAGCCATTTCCACGTCTCCGTCAGACGTAGTATCAAAATGACCACAAACCGTGGCCCGCCACTCATTATTTGTACGCCATATTTCTCTCATCGGGGTGCTGATCTGCAAGAAGAGAATGTGACCACCGTGTGTCGACACTGCGACGAAATGACGACCTGAATTATCTGATTTGTTGTTTGCTGGATACCATGGAGCACTCCAAGCAAACGCCTGTATTCGCTGCACAACTTGTATGTTGGTCACTTTCCGTTTTCGGTAGAAATCTTTGACAGCATGGTTGACAATTATTTGTCGCGTCCACTGTATGCTCGGATATGGCTTCCCATCAGCTGCCCAAATCGATACAACATGATTCGTGGTCAAGATGGCAAGAATACATGCACCGTACTTCCCGGGGCCGATGTGTGACCATGCTGCAGCATGTGCCGTATTGATAGACAGCTCTTCGCCCGGCGACCAGTGTACGTCTGGCAAAGGCAGACATCGTGGAATCTCTGCCGTCGTGAAGCCATTGATCTTGATGATTGTCGTATTCCAAAAACTTCCGCTGGAATTATGGTCCTTGCTCAGTCGTGGTGTCAAGATAGCGATCGATTCACCACCAAGTACCGCGATGCGGTTGTCGGCTGACCATTGAACTGCGTCCAGGGTCGTTGGCCAAAACGGGAGTGTGATCTTGCTGGCCATGGCGATGTCCTGTCAATTAATATATTGTGAGCGGAGATTTGGCCTACATGATCCTCGCTCTCAAGGTGGAGATTCGATGGCGGTCGATTTTGCACGACTCCGCCGGCGCGAAACCACTTGACAAGTGAAGTTGCTCTAGGATCGAAAGGTCTATCACTACGTGCTTCAACGGTTTGAATGGAAGTCTGAATTCTGCACGTAAAAACATTCTTTTATCACCGCAAAGACACAATCGAAATGACCGAGAAGATCTCCTGACAACTAGGTCTCCATTATGCCACTAGAAAACTCAATACTCACGGCGAATTGCAGTTGCATCAATCATGATAATGGGAATAAACATCGAGTTCTAAGTTGTTTTCAATGTCGACGAAGGCACATCTTAGGGTTGACATCTCGAGATTTTTAACGCCTCAGGCGCAGAAAACAGCTCGAGGCAATCGATCATATTCGCTTCCTCACGTCAAGAAAGCGGTACAGGCGTTGTTGCGATCACCTACATCGCAGTTGGATCAGACAAAATGGTTCTCTCCTTTGTGTTGATACAGAACCGGCAGTAAGAATTGTTCAGCTGAACGACAAATCCCAATGTGTGCTCAAGCTGACGCAGCCACCCCATAGAGGCAAGACCCGCCTGGCGAAATGGTATAGCCCGTATACCGACGATGAGAAGATCAAGTTGAAGGGAGAGGTGCACCGACTGGTGGCCCCGCGTGATCAGAAGCATCAATCGAACTTTGTCGAATTCCGAGGTGCATCAAAAGTCGTCTACCGCCGCTACGCCGGCCTCTTCTTTTGCGCCTGTATCGATGCGAACGACAACGAACTCGCCTACCTAGAGGCCATACACTTCTTCGTAGAGGTACTCGATCAGTTCTTTGGGAACGTCTGCGAACTGGATTTGGTCTTCAACTTTTACAAGGTGGGTCGTCAAGCGAGCGGGAGCAGGGGTGTGGGAAAGTGATATGCCGGACAGGGCTGACGTTACATCTGCTCAGGTGTATGCCATACTCGACGAAGTGTTCCTGGCAGGAGAGATTCAAGAGGCCTCGAAACAGGTTGTTTTGACACGACTAGAGCATCTAGACAAATTGGAATGAGGAGGAGCTTAAGGGAGCTGATAGGAGACCCGGACAAGCCACACAATCCACCCGGATTGGTGATCCTCAAGATGCACGCCGCGTAAATGGACAGCACCAAACGGCATTGCGAAGTTCTGTCTTTTGTCGGCGGTGGAAAAGCCTACGGAAGCTGAACCAAGCAAGAAGGCATCGAATGAGCCCCGCGACATGCAAGGCTTAAGGTTTGACTTGACGCTGTCCGCGTGTTGCATACCCTTCCATGATAATGCATGTTCTCAAACTCTTGAGGACGCCGATAAAGCTGGAAGCGAGGCAATTAAGGGCTTTTAGGTCATGAGCTCTGCTCCACCACAACTGTTCTGGTCATGGCGGCAGCTTGGTCCTGCGATTGATGCCGCATGTCTATCACATGCGCGACTAGAGATCTCCGCAAAGTTGCTCGACCGACATCAGGACTTGCCGCCCTCCCTACGATTACTCTGCCGGCTCGAGCAATCAACATGAAAATCTCAGCTGTCCGTTCCTGCCACGTCTGGTACACACTACACGTCAGGGCAGAAATGGTTGAATGGCCTTGTGAAGTGCCTATGGATGAGGCGGAACATTGTACCCATCGATCACAGAGATCCCAAATTTAGCAAGACATTGTTGGAAACTACCATAGGGCACGATGTTTCGTACTTGCTTTCAGACGAGCAGGCTACAGCTGCACCTGCGCAAACGAGCGAACATTAGACAGCAACTGCAGCAGGGCTACGAAATGAACATTCTGTTTATCTTTAATGACATCCTTTCAAATTCTCTTCGCTACTTTCCACGACCTCGCCGACACGGCCCTCTGCTCTATCCTGTCTCCTTTCCGTCATCTTAAGCGCTACATTTCCCTCGTCATCCTCTCAGCGACATCGCTACTATGCAGCTCTCTACTGCAATCATCCTCACCTTGACCGCTTCTCACCTATCGAACGCCTTTCTTCTCCGTAACGACCGGCAGATTTCTGCGTTGTCTCCACGCTCAGCGCCTCTCATATTTCGAGCTGATGCCAACCCACCCTTGCCTCGGAATGAGGTTTGCTTCTACTTGACAGATGGCCTAAACTGGACGGGTACTGGTCATAACATGTGCGGCCAAACCGGCATTTGCAGTGAGTCTTGTGACCTGTCGTCGGAAGCTCATCCGCTGACATGGCCTCTGCATTATAAGACCCGTCCCTTCCTGCTCCGCTGTCCTCGAATGTAGCTTCCGCTGGGCCATCGGCCAATCAGACCTGCTTCCTATACACCGGTGAAAATTGTACTGGCAATTCTTCTGCACCGATCGTGTATCCAGGATATCCCGACCTCAACACCGACATCGCTTTCAATGGCTCTACGGTACAAAGCTGGCGGTGCTAGAAGCATTGCTCGATCTCAGACGAAGGATCAGACAGTAGTAGGGGGCCCTCAAGTGCAGCCACTCCGCCAGCACCAGCGCTCCAAGCCGCGAATAATCCTCCGCCTCTGCCTGTCACCGTCACCGTTACTATCACGCAAATGCAGGCCCAAACAGCAAATGCTGCTGCAAACCCAGCGACAGGTGCCACCATCACACTGACAGACACGGTCACTTCCACTGCGACATTGACGTTTACCACGACGGTCACAAACGGACCTATCCCTACTCCTTCGAATGCTGCTGCACCTACCGGCTCTGTCAACGTGTCCCCGCCGCCTGCAAGCTCGCCTCTTGGTAACAATGCAGGTGAAGCTGCTCCAATCGCGTCCTCAGGACCAAGTGCCGCGCTGAATCCGGCAGTCGCCTCGGGATCTCCGTCGGCGTCCGTTCCTTTGGCGCAACAGTCGAGCGTTGCTTCTTCACCAGCTACACCAGGTCAGCCAGCGAACGCCACGAGCGTTCCTGCTGCGACAAACCCTGCTGCACCCAATCCCGCTGCACCCAATCCTGCTGCGACGAACCCTGCTGCGACAAATCCTGCTCCGCTCAACCCTGCTCTCTCTGGCTCCGCTCCGACTGGCTCCGCTCCAACTAGCTCCGCTTCATTAGAGGCAACCACTGTTGCAGATCCGTTGACTTTGAATGCTGCTACACAAGGCAACGCGCCTCCGACCGGGACATCAATCAATTCGTTCACCAACAACCCTGGCCTGACAGGTGGCTCTTCACCAGGGCTTCAACCTTCGCCGACTGCTCAGACTGATTCTTCGCCCGGCCAATCAGGACCTGAAACAACTAGCGGCACTGTACCCCCGTTCCCAGCTGGAAATTTCTCGCAGCCGACCGGCTTTCAGAACGCTACTTTTCCCAATGGGAGCTCGACGCAGACGTCTGGACCTAACACAGCAGTGAGCCCAACAGGACCATCATCGCCATCTTCTGGTTCATCAAATGGTACAGGTGGGTACACAGGCCTTGGTCCAGGAGGCCTTCCCCTTCAGCGCATTCCAGCCGATGGCAGTGATGGCGCGAGTCTAGGGGGCGTTCAGACGGGTTCTGATCAACTTTCCACGACGACGAGACTTTCTCCTGGCATTGAGACTGCATTTCCCAACGTTTCCAGCACGGCAGCTACTGGCACTGGCAGTGCAGTCGGGGCTAGCGGACCATCGGCTCAATCGTTATCGGGCGATGATTTGCAGGGAAGTGGCACAGGCGCAACTGGTCAGACGGGAACCGCGATCGCAATATCGCCTCCATCAGCAAATTCCGTGGGCCCTTCATCGGTGGGAACCTCCAGCGGCAGCGGTCAAGATGCTGGCGAAAGTGCATCGAGTCTAGTTCTAGGCACAGCCTCTGCTGGTACAGCTACATCTCCTAGCGGTTCGAGCGCTGCGATTGATTCTGGAGCCACGGCCACTGCGACGAACACAGCCACGTCTCCTGGTGGTTCGAGCACCTCGATCGATCCAGGACTCACGGCCTTTGCGGTAGATACAGCCATGGGAGCCGTGGTTGACACTACAGGTACCACTATCGCAAGCGTCTCAACCCCGGCAAGCGCACACGGTAGCTCATCTGCATCAGGATCGGTCGGAGCAGGCGCATCGACAGCATCTGCTTCAAACGGATTGAACACCCCCGATGCATCTGCTACTATGATTATATCCGCTGCGGCCGGCACCAATAGTGCATCTGGCGCTTCAGTTTCACCTGGTGTCGCATCTGCAATTCCTGGGTCATCGGGGACTGGGACGTCCGGCAATATCGTGAGCGCATCGAGTGCCTCCGCTACACCAGCATTGGCCATCAGTGTCGATTTGAGCATCCCTGGCGCCGTCACGTTCACGCCTGGCGTCAATCCCGGTTCAACTCCTGGAGTGCCAGTCACCTCTGCACCAACCAATGTCGCTCCCGGCGTCGTTCCCGGTGGTGTTGGTACTGCAAGCGCTTCAAATGCGGCGGCAAGTGGCTCAGCATCTTCGGGTGCTGGTCTTCCAGCGGTCATTCCATCAGGAGGCATCGGCATCGGTGCTGGTGCGACCGTTGGTACGAGCGATGGACCTGGTCTGACCGCAACCGTCAATATCGGCAATCCTAGTTCTTCAGCTACAAGTTTACCAGGCGGTGTTGGAATTGACGTTGGAGCCACCGTCACTGTCAATGCAGAGACGGTAGTGGCCGCTGTCACCAGCGTCGCCAGCCCAGTAGTCAGCATCCTTCCTGTATCGCTCCCTACTCGAATTGCAGTATCTGCCGACCTCGGCGTCACGGCTGCTCTGCCAGCGGTCACCCGACTTCCTCAACTTCTGCCACAAGCGCCTGCTTCCCCAGAGACCATCATCATCATCTCCACGGTCGCTAACCCACCTTCCATTATCACCATCACGACTATTGCCGCGGCTGCGGCTCCCTCGACCGTCACACTACCAGGTCAAGCGGCCCCTGCTGCGCCCACGACTGCTGCTCCCCCAGCAGGATCGGCTGCGGCGGCGGCTGCGATGCCTCTCACATTGACGACAATGACAAGCACAATCCGATCACGCCAGGGTTTGATTCCGGCGATCATCAGCGTGGCGACAAGTTTGGTGCGCCAGGAGGTCAATCCGCTTCTGCCTTCAGGGCTGAACAGGATCTTAGGAACTTGAGCGAAGATTCTCGTTGAGGAAAAGGCGGAGTTGCCGACATCATTGGGCCATGAATCATACTGTAATCCCACGATGGCTTGTGTCCTAGGAGGGTTTGTTTACTTTCCCGACAGTCATGTACATAGCGTGATCACCTAATCGAAACGTTTCCTTTATTACAACTGAATTTTTTTCGTTGGATCAGCGCGAAAATACGGTTGGTAAGGCAGGATCCGAGTGTTGCATCGGGCATACTTCGGTGTGAATGGCCCCGGACGGTCACCCGAATTTGGCGGGGCAGTGTGACAATTCGGCGGGGCCGATAGGTTGCAACGTCATGGTTCTGGGCGGGAATATCGGCTGAACATTCATTTTCAACATTGCGACTTGCTCGCTGACATATCAACACCACAAATTTCTGTATATAAGGAAAAGCGAATCTACGCTCAGGGCATTGAAGCGTATGATCAAGAATCACGGAATCCTCCCTTCCAACAAGTAATCAAAATGACCATCACATACGGCATCATCGGCACCAACTGGATCACCACCTCCTGGATCCTCTCCGCCGCCAAAACCAAACAATGGACTCTAGGAGCCGTCTACTCCCGCACTCTCTCCCAAGCCAAAGACTTCGGCCAGAAGCACAACTGTAACACTTCCTACGACACTCTCGACGCCCTTGCCGCCGACTCCTCCCTCCAGGCAATCTACATCGCCAGCCCAAACAGCCTGCACTACGCCCACGCGACGCAAATGCTCGAGGCCGGCAAACACGTCATCCTTGAGAAGCCCGCGACTTCCACGCCCCGCGAGCTGGACGCGTTGTTCGCGCTGGCGGCGCGGAAAGGCGTCTACCTCATCGAAGCATACCGACATATCCAGGAGGCGAATTTCAAAAGATTGCGATCGCAACTCGTGGAGGAGCAGCGGCTGGGCAGAATCTACGGCGCGAGCTTCGGGTACGCGTCGTGGAGCAGTCGATATTGGGATGTCCTGACCGGGAGCCAGCCGGTGCCGAACATCTTCTCGCTGGAATTCTCCGGCGGCAGTTTGGTCGATATCGGAGTCTATCCGATTACGTTTGCGGTGGCACTGTTTGGGGCGCCGAGCAAGCAGACGTATGTGCCGTTTATGACGAAGTCGGGCGTTGATGGTGGTGGAGTGGGCATTCTGCATTACGAGGGGTTCGGCGTGCAGATCAATGCGAGCAAAGGGTATCGCAGCGCGGCGCTGTGTGAGATCTATGGCGAGAAGGGGACGTTCACGATCAATGCCGTCTTTGATGTGGAGAAGGTGGAGTTTTGGGACCCCAAAACTAAAGAGACTTCGCTGGTGGAGGTCGGACCCGTGGCGGATTATGATAACGGGAGTGTGAACATGTTGGAGGAGGCACAGGAGTTTGCGAGGATCATCAATGAGAAGGATGAGGCGGCATTGAAGGAGTTGGAGAGGATCTCGAGGATCGTCATCGGCGTGACGTCGGATATGAGGAAACAGGGAGGAGTCATCTATCCTGCTGATAAAGAATGATCGTGGAGCAATGTAAAACAAAATGGAGCGGATTCAAATCAAAATTGAATCAAAAGCTTCTTGAAATTCTTTACTGCTTGCCTCTCCTCAATTTGAACTGTTCTATCCATTCACTCGCCCTCGGCTTCGGCACCACAAAAACTCTCACCAGCCCATCCACAATCTCCACCTTGCCCGTCCCCAAAATCTTCCCAATGGTGAGATTCTTTCCGGCCTTGATCAATCCACCCTGTGCTGTCTCCATATAACATTCCACGCCCTCTGCAGATTTCTCCGATTTGTACTCTCCCTTCTCATCCCAGGGCACAGGGAGGATGTATCCGAGATGCTGTCCAAGCGTTTCCGTCTCCCCAAAAGCCTTGATGAAATCCGTCTGCGCGTGAAGGGGATACAGAAGAAGTAAAGGGAAGTTGAGCGCGGACTTGGCATCGTTCTTATCCGCCAATTTGAGCTCCGCGTCTTCCATCTCAGGCGGACTGTCCGTTTTCCGATTCGGCAAAATCCCTCGTTGATGCAGTGCGAATCGCAATGTGGCAGCTTCGTTTCGCGCGCGTTCCTCGCGTTCCTGACGGGCAGTCTGCACGGCCAGGAGAGCTTTCTCGCGCGTTTGGACTTTAGTCAAACATGTCTTGAGCGCAGCGTTGTCGGGGTCGAATCCCAGGCCGGAAGTGCATGCGTCGGCGGCTTCGGGGAGTTTGTCAAGCACGAGACAAGCCGACGCGGCGCGATACCATGCCTTGACATTCCGGGGGTTGAGTTTCAGTGCAGCTGCACAATCGCGATTACAGGAACCGTAATTTTCTAAAATCATCCGAAGAAAGCGAGAAGACAAAAGATTAGTTTCCCGACGATAGCGTAGTCTCTGCTCAACATCATAAGGGAAAAGGGGCAGTGATACTCATCTCAAGATTGCACAGCGCTCGATTCGCGAGACACGTTTCCTCGAGCGCCTTCTCCTTGGCCTTCTCCGCCTCCTCGTCCTCCACCACAGGAATATTCTTGGGCGCAACAGACATCTGCGCCGCAGCCTCCACCTTCTCATTCGTCGGGACGAGGCGACGTAGAGTCAGGATCCCCTTGGAATAAAACTCCCGCGCATCAGACCAATTCTTCATCCGAGCGGCTTCGTTGCCCTGCTCCTTGAAATTGGCCGCGACTTCGAAGGGCGTTCCCTCGTAGGCCAACGCTTTCAGGGCTTCAATTAGAACGTTTTCTTCGGCGTTGGCTTTTCCATCGGCCGCGATATTGGGTTCGTCGAGAGAGGTCATGAACAGCGGGATGCGGTTCATTTCTGCGACGAGCTCGTCGGCCGTCATGTCGCGGGCGGCTTGCAGGCGCGGTGGCATGGCGGCGGTCATGGCTTCGACGAAGTCGTCAGATTTCTGGCTCGGAGGGACATCTTGCTCGTTTTCTGCCATGATTCCAGATCCAGCAAATATTTTCTATCTGAGAGAAGCTATTTCTTATGGTGGATCGTCTTGTTGTACGACGTCCGCAGATGTTTATTGGTAATAAAAGACGGAGTGGCATTTTTCTGCAAGATGATGTAGCGCGGGGATGTCATAGATTGTAAATTTCACGATAAGATAAGATCTTGCCTCGCAAGCAGCATCATCGTCGTCTCTTGACTTCAAGGTTGATGGAGAGGGACTGTGAGGTAAACATAGCAGACAGATAGTCAAGACAAATATTTAGGAATTAAATTCATAGCTGTATGAAGAAATGAAAGACGAGGGAGATACTTGTCGTGAGAAAGATTCTATATTTGAACATATGATCTCGCGGACGAGAGGAAGCGAGAGAGTAGCGAATAGTAAGTAGTACAGATTTTTAGTGCTTGGCTTGTGAGAGATCTCGCGTAGGTCTAGATGAGTGGTGTATATATGCGGAAGCAGGGGAAATGAGAGAAGGAAAGAACAGGAACTGGGAAGTAAATCGCAATGAAAGGAAAACAGAAACATTGCAAGAGGAAATGGTCTCTCCCATTTCCCCCCTTGTTGAAAAGACCCGCTGCGTTTTATTGAGAGAAATGCCATCCTTCGTGAAGTCAATTAGAGACAGTAAGAAAGAGAGTAAGAAGAGATGAGGGAGCGAGATCGAGAGAGATTACAAAAACAAGATGAGAAAAAAAAGGAAAGGCAACTCGTGGATTCCAAAACTCAGCGTTTCCTGTAGAGTTAGAATCCCTTGAACGGATCCGCCGTTGCAGCAGTGCCATCATCAAATACGAATCCCGACTGCAGGGACTGCATCTGCTGCCCTGCTTGCGCCGCCGTAAGGCCTGTCGTCGTCGTCGGCTGGCGATAACTAGCAGCGACGCCACTGCTGCCCGCCCCACTATCGCCGCGGGTCCTCGCCGTACCGGTCATACTACTTCCGTTCGCAACGCTGGAATTCGAAACGCTGGCGGTCGAACCGGTTTGGTAGCGTAAGCCTGAGGAGGCTTGGTTGAAGGGCATGCCGGCGGGGATGTACAGCATGTTATTATTCTTGCTGCTGCTGCTGGAGGCGATGGCGGGACCGTCGGTATAGCTGCGGGCGACGCCTGGACTGGGAGCGGCGGCACCTCCGCCAAAGAAACCACCCATATGAAAATCTTGGGAGTCGTAGACGTCGACATCGTGGTCGACAAAAGCTTCCATGCGGACGGTGCCGACGGCTTCGAAGAAATTCGGGGCGGTGGGGCTGGTGTTGGAGTTGGAGGCGGATTTGTTGTTGCGGTGGTGACGACTGCTGGAGGTGGTGGTGTGGTGGTCGGAAAGATAGCCCGAGTTGGACGCGGTGGATGCGGCGCCGGAGTAGGCATACGAGGAGGAGTAAGAGGGAGTCATGGTATGGTAGGTCTTGGGAGTGTAAGTTGCCGCGGTGCCAGCGCCGCTGCGGGTGTAGTAGGAGTTTTGATAAGGAGGAGCAGATGAGGCTGGTGCGGTCAGGCCGGCTGATTGCGGGCCATTGGACATCACTGCAGCGCTGGCCTTGGGAATGATGATCGGCGTAGGGGTAGGAGAAGAGAAGTTCCGAATGGAAGATGGCAGGCGAGGATGATAGGCGGATGTGCCAAGAGTGTTGCTGCGCTTGCGTTGGTGTTTGCTAGTGGTGACGTACAAACGCGGCACTGAAGGAGGCTCAGCAGCGACAGATGCTTCGTGATGGCGGTCCGTTGGAATCGCATCCGAAGTTGTAGTGGTGGTCGCGACAGCAATCGGACCCGTCTCCGGGCTTTTCGCTTTGGCTAGGCGGATTGAATCTCGAACGTTCGATCGCCCAAATGAGGGTGACCGGTCTCGGCCAGAAGTGGTAGTCGGCGACGCTAATCCATCATTGCTCTCAGGTGCGGGAGGAGGCTGTAAATGACGAGGTACGATGGCCGGGTTGTTGGAAGAAGGCATAGTAGGGGACATGGGGACACCATGGGGAGCAGTATTGTTGTTTTGCGCCAGGAACGTCAGAGCTGTCATCCAGAGCATGTGCCTTTCGAGATCGATAGCCGTGAATTTGAGCGCACGCTCGGGAGTGAGGATAAGGATCGAGCGAGCAAAGGCCGATCGGAGCTCCGGCTTAGCGGGAAGAGGCGTAGGGTCTTGGACGTCGAGAACAGATTGAATGGCCAATTTCCTCCCCTTTTTCCCGAGCAATGCCTGTCCGCTCGTAGGCTGCTTGTTATCCCACATGATAGTCCTCTCATATGGACTGAGCCAAACCCAACGTTTGTGGCGAGTACCGTGGGCCTGGATATTTAACGTGTTGCTGTTCGTACTGGCACTGCCCATGCTGCCTGTACTGCTACCAGCATGGTGATGTCCAGGAGGAAGCGGCACTGAAACCTCCGCAGAAGAGTCCTCGCCGATTCCGAATGATTTGCGCTTGCGGATGTACTTCCACATCCATTCGCCAACCATGGTCGCTGCGATGGCATCGACGAGGTTTGGCGGCTCCACTTGAGAAGCAGCGGCTGCAGCGGCCGCTGCGCTCGCAGTAACGTGGTTGGTGTGTACAGGTGACATTGGAGTCGTCATCTGAGGACCAAGAATGGTGACTTCCTGCACGGAGAGCGGAGCAGGCACTTCCAGAGTGGATCCGTCGACCAAAGGAATCGGAAGATCCGGGATGGGGAAGTCGGTCGCGATGGGTGGGCTGTCAAATGCCATTGATTGCACAGGCGTGAGGTCGGGAGATCGGAGACGGCGCCGCCGGATCTTGGTGGTTGTGGGAGAGGAGGGGTTCTTACCGCGATTCCCACGAATGATGGCAGCTGACTGGACTTTGCGCAGACCAGCTTGGGCGGCGGTGCTGTAGCGATTGCTTCCACTCCCGGGCGTCGGACTGGATGTGCCATCGCTGAGGGCTGTTGCGATAGTCTTTGAGCTGGATCGAAGTGGGATTGGATACGGAGGCACGGCAGGCACCGACTGAGTGCTGTAGCTGCTCGAAATGGCACTGGCGAAGCTAGGGCTGCGGGATCGGTGGCCTTTCGTATTTGACGTGCTGCCACGTTTGCTGTGCATTTGTGTGCGAGAGGGTGCACGGCTGCTTGAGACAGAGGGGGCGGGCGCAGCACCATACGAGCTGGCAGTTGTGGGTCGCTTGCCATAAGAAGATGTCACGTCATCATGTGCGACCCCATTGGATGCTTCAATGGCCTCCGAAACTCCTGTCGCAGCCGCACGCACCGAGACCGGGTAGTCTCCAGCCACGTCGTCATGAAGATCCAGATCCGCGATCAAGTCATCGTAATCGCTGTTGTTGTTGTCCGACCAGCCCTCTGTATCATCCCCGTGCTGTAACTTCTTATCGAGGGACATTTTGCGAGTCTGTTTGACGCCGTATTGAGCCGAACGGTTGAGCGGTCCATTGCTGACCGCCTCCGGGATCGTAGCTGGGGGAGGCGAAAGGACCGGCCGAGGAAGCGGGAAGGCCTTGAGGGGCATGGCATGTGGTGAGACGACATCCCGGGAGCCCATGCCATCGCGAGTGTTCTCCCTGCTGGACTGTGGAGACTGCACAGTCGGAGAATATTGGAAATCAAAACTCGAAGCCGCTCGGATGGAGATGTTTCTGACCAAGGCCGAAACAGATGCGCGTTTTGATTGAAGCGAGTCCACCAGAGTCGGACTCGGTAGCAAATGAGCGGCCAATCGAGGGACGCGTTTGTCGACGCGAATCTCCTCGGTCTGCATACTCGCGTCCACGCCGGGCCACGGCAGATCGGTCTGGGCCGAGGCATTCTTGGTTCCAGGAGGCAGGACGGCTGGTCGTGGCGAGGATGGCCGCGAGCTCGGAGGATGAATGGCGATTGCAGGTACAAAGGATGCCGGAGAAAGGCTGTCTTGCTTCGGTTTATGGCTACGAATAGTCTCTAGCTCTGCGATGTCAGTCTGGGTGGATGTAGACGTGTATGAAGAATGTGTGATGCGAGCCCTGGGTGAATCCGATGTTGAGATTTCGTCCACCGCAGCTTTGGCGACCGCTGCGGAATCATCGCCTAGCGCAGGAACACTTGCGATATCGTGGCTGTTGCTGGTTGCTTGCGCAGCCACAGCCGCAGGCTTAACAGCGAAAACGTCATCGCCCGAGGCGTCCTCTCGGTAAATTGCAGCCTCGCCGTCATGGCTGGTGATTTCCACTCGCGGCGGAGTCGACGGAGGTGAAGGCTGATACCCGCGATCAACATATTCCGCCTGACGCGCCGGCTCTCGGACCGCCGCAACGATATTCGGCGGAGGCAGAAGTGGTGATGCTGCCGCGGGAGTGAAGGAAGATTTCGTCGGCGACCCTAGACTCGCTGCCGCGGCATTGCGTTTAGGCGTGCTGAAGGGTTCTGCGCGCAGACTCTGCCGTGATTCGATGCCACGTTGGAATTGCTCAACCCGAGCACTCTGTCGAGCGTCGACAATGCGTGGATTGCGGTGATCGATCTCGCGCAATTCAACGTGCCGGGCAGGAGTCGCGAGAGTATATTCGACTTCTTCGTCGATCGCATCGAATTCGTCGTCGAACTCTTCGTCGTCTTCGAGCTCATCAGCCAAGCTGTTTCCTGCGGGACGAATTGGCTCAGGAGTTTCCAGATGTCGTGAGATCATCGAGCCACGGGCATGCCGCGAGCGCGTGCTCACGGCGCTTCCATTCCGTCTGTGATCAGACTTCATGGGTGTCGTAGCCGAGTGGATGCTCGCTGTGTCGCTATCATTGCCCAATGCGCTGTCTTTGAAATGGACTTCCTCCTCCGGCTCTTCAATGTGCACAACGGCCGCAGCGGCGCTTTGTTGAGCGGTCATTTCGTCCACAAATGCTCGCAGCCGGCTTTCCGTGACATGCAGACGGCGCTCGAGCTGTCGCCGCTCGCTGTCAAATGCTTCCTTCTCATTCTCCCAGATGGTCTGTGTCCGCGCGGCGTCCTCATCCTGTTGTCGCACCTTCTTCTGCAACGCTTCCAACTTTGTCCGGAGATCCTCGTTGACCGCGTGCACCTCATCTCGATCCTTGATCAGGTCTTCCACGGCCTCAAGAGTGCCCTGTTCCATCTGCTGAACGGCCTGTTTCGCCTTACGAACCTCTCGAGTGCTATCGGAGTATTTCTTTGCAAGGACCTCATTTTCGTTCTTGGCGCTGGAGAGGGATGATTCGAGGTTCTCCACCAGGTTGTTTTTGGAGTCGAGCTCCCGTCGGAGCGTCAGGATCTCCGAGACAAGTGACGCGTGGAGGGTAGGTGTGAATCGTCGAGGATCCACCACCGGTGTCCGCAGACCATCCTGGCTTTTTTCCTGATTTGCCGACGTGTCGATCGGGAGAGGTGGGGGTGAGGCTGATTGCTCGCGTGAAGAATCACCGAGTGTCGCGCGAGAGGAGCGCTTGGAACGGATATAACTCGGAGTCTCGTAAGGAGTATCGGCCGGTGCTGGGAGGCCTTTGTTGCTGGCCAGGTTTGAAAAATCGGAAAAGTAGTCGGCCATGGTCTTCGGCCGTCAAATGAGTGTGATGGTGTCTATTTCATGTGCTCGTAATGTGCAGTAGGGTCACTTCGTGGCGTAGAGTCGTCGCTCGAATGCGTGGTGATCTTTCGCGCGTCTATCCCACACGCAAGTATCGTCGCAAGATGACTTTCAGTCGCTCCAAACCCGCTCTCTTCCTCTTGTAACAGACAGGTCCAGACAGGGTTGGATCTGCAATCCGAAGATCATCAGTATGCCATGCAGGTGAAGAGAAAGGTATGATGCGAAGCGCGATCGGGAGATCATCCGTGAAGACAGGGATCGAGAGCACGAGAGTGAAGGCTTTCCCGCCCACAGGCACACATACCACCTATGACCAGCGCGCCGCCAGCATTACGTCGACCGTGATTATTCTCGTTCTTGCGGGACAGCAGGATGAAAGAATGGTAGAACAGGTGGAAGCAAAAGGAGAGGCGTTCGGTTCGCTAACGGCGTCAAGCCCCTCGGCAGGTCGACCACAGAGAAAGATGGTAGGGAAAGACAAGTGCGCAGAAGGACAAGCCGTTTCGATCGATCAACGAGGGCGTGAGGCGTAAAGGAGGAAACACTCCGGCGGACACACGCATCAAACAGTCGCGATGTATTGAGGATGCAGATAGAGAGGTAGGACAGCTAGGAAGACAGGCCACCACTTGTGTATCTCTCTCGTCCTCGCTAGAAAATGACTAATTAGATCATTCCACAGCACCGATGATACATACAGCGAGTGTTATTCTATTCATCTCATAAGCTTCCCGAACTGCATGAACCCACGCAACATTCATACAACTCCTCGTGGCCAGGGACACTCGGGCACCACGCCAGGCATCACGCCAGGGCAGCGGCGGACGGCGGACGGCGGGCAGGTGAGGAGTGGTCGAGAGATGACCGGCCACCAACCAGATACAGAGCCGTCCATTCTCATCCTCGCCCAAGGTTTGCCTGGCGCGCCTTAGTTTCCAGGGCCGCATTTTTTCCTCTCGGCAGGGAAACGCGAAATACTGATGGCGTGGCGGCGGAAAACAGGACAGGCACGAATTTTGTCCAGACGACGTCGACAAAAAGGGGGTGCGGCGCCCCGAGGTGCGGCCCGTGTTTCAGCGACCGCAGCCACCATCAGGTCCGTCACCAATTGTTTGTTCATACCTGTCCAGCGGATCGGAGCGCACAGCACACACGGCAGGGGACTGTCTAGGATGGACTGTACTGTCGGGACATTTGTGTGTGTGTGTGCCAGTCCGTCGCGTCATGAATGGTCGTTTTACTACTCGACGCGAAGGAGTCGGGAATATATGTGGCGTGCGATACCCCATCCAGCAGGCCTTCCCAAGCTCGCTATCAAGGATCGTGAAACACACGAAAGATACCGAGGGAAGGATTTCGCTCTGATACAAAATGCGCACCAACAAAGCGGACAAAGGGATGTATGGAGCAAGGTCCCATGCATGGATGATGACACAGCAGCAGTAGTTCGAAACCTCAACCCCGGCAGAACGCCGTTCGGGGAAAGGAAAACCTCATCGCACACTCTGGGGTTGTATGCAAGGCGAGAATCCGGTACGCTGTCCGTCAGCGATGCAGTTGCGCCCACTAGTATCTGCGGTACCAGACTCGCACGCGATTTGTTCGGAAAGAGAGGTCGAAATCTACACATGCATCGTAGGCGCACCGCGCTGCATCGCGAGAGGACAGAAGTGTCCGTCGTACAATTTTCAATGCACGATATTTCCTGTCGGCAATTGACATGTGGCCCTCCCAAAGGTGCCGTACAGTACTTCCCCCCTGCCGAGCGATCCCCATTCTGTGGGTCCACACTACTCCATATTCCGAGAGGGTAGGCTAGCAGGAACGTTCTACACACCCAGATAGGCGAAGCAAAAGAAATCACACAGTCCAGCGTTATGGAGAGGTTCAGTGTACGGAATGGATGTTATCATCGGCGTCAGCATCAGCTGATGTAGACAGATGCCTCATGATGCAAGGGGGACGACTGAGTAACGCAAAAGGCGTAGATATTGACAGGGTAGTGCAGCAATATTAGGATGCATTACACTAGGTAGTGTAATAGCACACTGCAGCGTCACACCTGCGTACAGGCAATATAGCGCTGAACTGTATTGTTACATGGGACAAAAGAAAACACCTCCGACTTTTGCTATCAAATTGATCAGCGATGCATGGTCGGCATTGCATCGTCCAGTACTCTGCATGCTACCCGAATGCATGCACTCCACCTACCCACCATAGATAACATTTCAGCGCCATTTGAGGAGACGCTACATTGAAGTCAGAGAGAGCCTTATTACGGCCACCTGCCCATCATGCTCAGCATCATCGCCAGGATCACCGTGGCCATATATGGATCATACAGTATCATCCCTCTCACCATTTCCATCCATCACTATGGTCATTAATTCATCGTTGACCCTGAGTCTTGCATCACTAAACTCTCCGTCATCTCGTCAATCCAAATCTCGCGATGAAATTCCCAACGGGCCTGCCTAAGTGCCCGCGGCGGGAAATTCCATGTTCAAATCTCCAGAGCGTCCGGGGTATCGCATCAAGTGAGATATTGATAATATTTCAGCTCCGCCTATCAAGAAATCCATGTGCCTATCATGCATGATGCATTACCAAAATGAAAGACCGTTGGGAGAGAAACTCCTATTCGCCATTGAATTACTGGGATGATGCTCGATTTCTGTACAGTACTCGTGCATTCCCGGCCTGCGAAAAGTGTAAATGAAATGCGGCTCGTTTGCGAGGGAGACGAGATCGTCATTGGACGATGCGCAACTCTCCCCTTTTGGAATTCTTAATTCCTGGACTCGGCATGTCTTTCTCGTCTCATCACTACATCACGCAGCTTGGAGGAAGGAGTATCGAAAGCGCGACCGTTGCCGTTAGATGACAGGGTCTAGACGTTTCTTTTTTTTCTCTCCCATTCCTCGGCGAATTCGTGACTCGATGATGACGATGGCGGCCACGGCATCGTCGTCCCGTGAAGCTGTGCCGACGGTGTGGTGACGGCTTCCTTGTGAGCATTCTGGCGGATCTCTGATGAAGCCACTACAGTCTGCGAGGAGCACCGATGTTCTCAAGTCTAAGTATTGCGTTGGCTGCTGAGGGAGTGAGCACAACGTCTTTGCGGAGATCCAAGAAGCGTCGTGACCTACACTTGCTAGATTAAGGACGATGTTTCATTCCCATCAATTTTGTGAAGACTCTCTTCACTGAAGCCTGTTCCCATCAGCTTCCTGCTTGACCGAATCGACCTCGTCCTTCTCCATAGCCACCAGCTCTCCACCATCCACGTCTCCCATCCCAGTCAATGGCCCGTTCGCGTTCCCCTTGAAGCCCACCGCCCACTTCGGCCTCCCATCAACATCAAACTCCGCCCACTCGAAAAAGCCACAACTCTTCTTGCCCGGCGTAGAATCCGCATGACACATCCAAACATATCTGCCACGGGAGACCGCGCGCTTCTGGACACATCTCAAAATGGTAGGCAGATGACATCGACATCGCGGCGTGAGTCGCGGGTGGAGATCCGCGCGGTAATGGCGGTAGGTCACGTTGAGGCGCTTCGTCCCGGCGATGGGGTGGGGCGTGATGGTCGGGGTGGCGGCGACAGAGTGCTTGTAGGATTCCTGCATGGAAGCGTGCATGATCAGGAGGGAATTGTGCGGGAGGTGGATGGCGATTTGGCCTTGTTCGTCACCGTGGGTCGGTTCGTTCTTGTTGTCGCCTGGGGTGGACGACTCGGGGGGGAGGATCTTGCGGATGCGGAACTCTCGTGCGACGCCGAGGGAGAGGCTTCCGATGATGGGGCGAGGACCCAAATAAGTCAACTGGTCCGTATGCCAGCCCACATGCTCTTTGCCGCCTGAATAACAATTGACGAAGCTGGCGTTGGGAGTCCAGGGGTCGGGGGATTGGAATTTGAGCTTTTGTCCGAGAGGTTGGTAGTCACGGGTGCGTCGTTGAATCTCTTCGTTGACTTTGGCTTGGACCTTGGTCGAGAGCTTGAGCATCCACGGCGTGCTCTGTCGGACATTGGCTTCGTAACCGTCGCCGCCACCCCAGAGATACTCTTTCTTTTGCTCATCGACCTCCTCGAGACTGTCGACGTAGAAACGATACGTGTGCGGGCTTTGAACCGTCCTCTCGAACATTTGGAAATTGCTCCTGTGGAAACTAGTCGACTCTTGTAGCAACTCCTTCAGCAATGCGTCCGCCTCATCGTTGGTGAGGAAGTTGTGGATCATCGTGCACGGAGTGTTCGCTTCGATATCCTCGGGAGAGTAAAGATGCAGCGTCTTCCCTTTTTTCGTCAACGCCTTCGTATTGCTTCGCTGAACGCCCTGAACAGCGCCATCCTTCTTCGCATAGGCATGCAATGAGGCTTGGTATCCAAGAGCAGCGCCGCGTTTGCGCTTCAAGTCGGTGCCGGATGAAGAGCCAGAGATGGCTTTGGAGACTTTGGCAATATCACCATCATAAGCCAAGAGGTAGTCCAGGAGAACGTCTTGACTGAGATCTGAATGGAGGGACGCTAGGATGGCAAGCTTGAATTCTGTTGATTCTGTATTGTCGTCGATATCAAGAGCTGGTGGCACAACAGATTGGGATTGCTCGGTGGCGACCTTGGATCGTTTCGAACTCTGCTGACAGTCTCGGAATTGATCAGATTCATCCATTTTGGAAGTCTGCTTCTCGAATCGACATGGTCCTTGACGAGTAGAAGGCGATTGGATAGATTTGTTTACGAGCGTGTCCTGGGACAGATTTTCACGTTCCAACTGATGAGCTCTGCAGTTGTCGAGACCCCGGATTTTTGAAAAGGCGAATTTCCCAAACTGCGCAAAGCCCGCCTGATAATGATTCGAGATGCGTGATCATCGCAGGAAAGACCATGCGAGTGTATACTGAATATATCGATATACTGGATGATATCTGCGGACGTGTGGTTGAGAGGCCGGCTCCATTACGCTCATCACGTTCTGGAGTGATTTCGACTGTCGTTACAGAGGAGGTTTTCGCTCTCGATCTGCTATTTATTATAGATTATAGGATACAGCGCGATGCCGGCAAAACTGCGCCCGATTGAAGCATCCCCTGCAGGCTATTCCGGGCGCAGACTCGCCAGCCGCAGTCACCTCTTCCCGCCCGTCGCTCCTCTTCGCCTACTTGGCAACAGGTGCAGATGCTGCTGCTGTTGAACCAACTCAAGAATGCACCACAGAGCGGATCCGAAGTTTGGCCGATTCGTCCACACCTGGGCAAGACCATAACCTCTGTAATAAAACCACCTGCATAGCCGAAGGAGCGGCGGATGACCGACCGAGCACAGAAATACAATGTTCGAGTCCGTTGTAGGGAGCTCCGACAATCCAGTATCTCTACTGGATCCTGCACCTCTATCCAGGACACCGGTAGATAAGCACATTCAGGTTGTCCACTCGAAGCTGGAGCTCGGCTGAACGATTTGTTGTTTCTTGGTTTCGCCGGCGCGATTCACTGCATTGTTACCATTTCAATCGACACAAGCGTTCGCGCGCGCGCCGGATCCGATGGTGCCGCCAAAGCCCGACGTGACACTAGAAAGCGCTGCCAGATACACGGTCGCATGGATCGCTGCGCTCGCTCACGAACGGGCTGCTGCCTTGATGATGCTCGATGAGAGGCACAACGAGCCCACAGACTTTACGCAAAATGCCAGCGATGCGAACAGCTATTCATGGGGGAAAGTAGGCCGCCACAATGTTGTTATAGCCTCACTCCCAACTGGAGAATATGGTCTGGCTTCAGCGGCGTCCACCGCCAACCATCTTTGCTCTTCGCTCCCCCATATCCGAGTCGGGCTTCTTGTTGGCATTGGCGCCGGCATTCCTACACTGGATCCGACGGATGCAAGCGTATATCTGGGCGACGTTGTCGTAAGCAATCCGGATGACACGCATGGAGGAGTTGTCCAGTATGATCTGTATAAAGCGAGCAGTAGCGACGGCAGTAGCTTTAGGGAAAGGAAGGGATTCCTGGACAGTCCTCCACGCGTACTTCGAACTGCACTCAATGCTCTGCAAGCAGAACATGAAATCTCGTCGTCGGGGCTTGAGGACTACCTGGTTGCTTTCTCGACAAATGAGAAAACGCGAGAACGATTTGGCTACCCTGGTAGTGAAAAGGATCGTCTGCGCAGAGAACACAAACAGACAAGAAGTTTGCCATCCATCCATTATGGGACCATTGTTTCTGGAAATGTTCTGATTAAGAGCACGCTGGAGCGGGATGCCATTGTGAGCTGGCTGCTTTCGACCAAGGTTGACCCGATGTGCTTTGAGATGGAAGCCGCGGGTCTTATGAACAGCTTCCCTTGTTTAATTATCCGTGGAATATGTGACTACGCTGATGAACATAAGGATGATACATGGCAGCGGTATTCGGCGGCAACCGCAGCAGCGTTTGCAAAGGAACTCCTTTCGTATGTCCGTGTTAAGGAGGTGGAAAGAACAGCCTCGATTCTTGAAGTTCTGGGGCAAAGTCGGTGACCTGTCCTTTGGTATCCCATTGGCTGAGCTAACACCCTACAGTCAAGCAAGATGTCTCAAGCGTTCGTTCAGATATGCGCATGCACGACTCAAGTCTTCGATTCGGACTGAGTTTCAAAGTCGCTTCGGGGGCGAAATATGACGGAGACATTGATCAAGAGAACGGCCTTGGCTATTGTCTCGAAGGTACTCGAATGGAAATCATTGACTTGGTTGATACCTGGATGAACGACCCCGTAAGCAAACGAATATTTTGGCTCTGTGGGATGGCAGGTACAGGCAAATCTACGCTATCTCGGACCATTGCACAAAGATGCAAGACGCAGTCTCGGTTAGGAGCCAGCTTTTTTTTCAAACGGGGCGAGGGAGATCGAAATAACGCAAGATTATTCTTCCCGACAATCGCGAAACAGCTTTCCGATCAGATACCAGAGATGCGGGAACATATACTCCATGCCTTGGGCGAGAACTCCGGTCTTTGCGATGGCAACCTCCAAGAGCAGTGTGAGAAGTTGGTTGACAGTCCATTGCGCAGTATTGATCCATCAAATCTCCCAAATGATAGATACATAATCATCATAGATGCTCTCGACGAATGCGAGCATGATCCTAGCATCAGCATGCTACTGCGACTACTATCACAAGCAAGCAAGGGTCATAGACTACCTCCATTCCAGATCTTTGTGACCAGCCGACCGGAATTACCTATCCGACTCGGGTTCAAACGGCTCGACGAAAGCACCCATGAAGACGTAATCCTCGAACAAGCGCAACGACCTACGATCGCCGGCGATATCCAGTTGTTCTTTGAGCAACGGGTAAAGGAGATCAGGGAAAACTATAGTGACCAAGATCCCTACGAGCAGCTGCCTTCGGATTGGCCGGGTGCGAGCAGATTGAAGCGACTTGTAGACTCCGCAACACCGCTGTTCATCTTCGCGTTTACTGTTTGTCGCTTCATTGCGGACGGAGACCCTGAGGAAGGCTTACAAAGCGTGATTCGCGAACGCGATAGAAATTCCTTGCTAGATTTCGGACCAACATACCTCCCAACATTGAGGAGATTGCTCCGCCGGAAAAGTGCTAAAGAGAAGGAAAAGGTGCTGGCGCAGTTCCAAGAGCTGATCGGCGCGATAGTCCTGCTTTCGGAGCCGCTTTCTGCAGAGTCCTTAAGTATTCTCTTGCAGCTAAATCTCCGCCAAATGCATGAGTTGCTTAAAAATATGCATCCTGTGCTGAGCATTCCGAAAAGAAAGGACAGGCCGATCCGTTTGTTTCACTTATCCTTTGCGGAATTTTTGACTGGGGACCGGACCGATAATCCATTTTGGGTAGATAAGATCGAAGTCCATCGCAGGATCACCCGGATGTGTCTTGATCGACTAGGGCGGGACGGAGGCCTCTTCAAAGATATGATCGAAGTTGAAGAGCCTCAGACCCGACGGACGTCTATCGATCAGTCGCGAATCAAGGGAAGTATCAGCGCAGATGTCGCATACGCGTGCAGTTACTGGGCTCTCCATGCAGTTTCGGGGGAGCAGCAGATGAGTGATGACGACGAGATACATAAATTCCTCGAAACACATCTCTTGCACTGGCTGGAGGCGCTAAGCTGGCTGGGAAGGCTTTCGACCGCGGTGTCACAAATCAACGACCTGCGCAAGAGAGCAGAGGTACGTCATGCGATTCCCTTGGTGCATCGACCAGTGTGAATTGACGAGGCACAGAGCGACTGTTGCGATAAGCTTGCCGCATTCCTTCGCGACGCCCGGCAGTTTCTGATACACAGCCGGTATATCATTGATCTCGCTCCTCTACAGGTCTACCATTCGGCAATAGTATTCACGCCTATCCAGAGCATTGTACGGAAAACTTTTCACAGGGAGACGTATGCAACGTGGGCGGTTCTGCCGGAAGTGCGCTCTCAGTGGAGTGCGAATTTCTATAAGCTCGAAGGCCACATTGATCAAATTGTTGCTATCGCCTTCTCGCCGGACGGTCAATTTCTGGTATCTGGAAGCGATGATAGGTCCATACGGCAATGGGACTCGCAAACGGGCGAATTTGTACAGAAGATGGAAGGCCATAAAGATAGCGTTGATGCAGTGGCCTTCTCATCAGATGGACACATGATTGCATCTGCAAGCCGCGATCGATCCGTACGGCTCTGGAGCACTTACACAGGCGAACTAGTCCTGGAACTCAAAGGCCACGATAGCGCCATCAACGCAGTGGCATTCTCACCCGATGGGAGATCCATTGCTTCAGCATCAGGCTGTATGGTACTGCTTTGGAAAACGCACTCATCCACGGGCGCTCAAACTCCGCAAACCCGAGAACATGAGAGTAAAGTTATCGCAATAGCTTTCTCACCCGACGGAAGAACTTTGGCATCAGTAACCCAAGGCAACATACTGTCTTTACACCGGACGCACGAGCAGACTACTAAGTCGGTACAACGGGCCCTCGGAAAGCCTGAGGGCCAAATAACGGCCAAAGCCACATTCACACCGGACATGAAATTGGTAGCGCTCTGTTACTGTCGTGTGCAGATATTCGACGTGCAAACAGGTGATCATATATTAGATCTTGGTGGAAATGGTGCATTCATTGACGCGGTTGCTTTTTCGCTTCACCCACGTTACATGATTGCTACGACCTCGAACTCGTTAGTACAGCTATGGGACGGACGAAGCGGCGAGCTTTTGCGAAGGTTTCAAGAGCAAGATCTAATTTGTTCAATTGCCTTCTCGCCAGACGGAAGCGTCCTCGCGACAGGTTCATGGGGACAGACAGTACGATTATGGGATTGTCACTTGGACGAAGCTGAGCATAACCTTGCTGGACACGACGAATCAATCGAGGCAGTAACTGTGTCTCGAGATGAACGATTCGTTGCAACGGCATCCTGTGACCAGACAGTGAAAATCTGGGATATGGCAACAAGAAGGCCAGTGCATGAACTGAGGGGGCATACCGATGGTGTCAGCGCCGTGGCCTTTTCTTCGGACAGTACTGTCCTCGCTTCTGCGTCTGAGGATTGGACAGTGCGAATATGGGACACCGATACAGGCAGTCTTGCGCATGAGCTCAAAGGGCATGAAGATTGTGTTAACGACGTAGCCTTTGCTTCACATGGAGGGATACTTGCTTCAGCGTCCGATGATCGGACGGTGCGAATATGGAATCGGGACGAGGGACGTCTGGTGTACGAATTGAAGGGACATAGGGCAGGCGTCGACGCTGTGACCTTTGCTTTAGACGGAGCGAGTGTTGCTTCGGCGGCTGAAGACTGGACAGTACGGATCTGGAGTTTGCAAACGGGCGATCTACTTCAAGTGATCCCCTATAGTGAGTTGTCAGCGCATCACAGGCTCGGCACTGAGGGAAGCCTTCTGCAAGCAGAGATGGGGACGTTCGTCTTGAACGATCTTCGACTGCGGGACATTGAAAGGACTTTCATGGTGAAAGATTCCCTCGCCTTGAGCGACCAATGGATACTCCACCGAGGACAAGAACTTCTGTGGCTGCCACATGACTACCGAGGACACCGTAGGAAGAGTCTGAGGGTTTCAGCATCGCAAGGAAAGACTCTAATCATTGGGCAGGCTTCGGGTGCTGTATCGTTCTTCCGCCTGAGATAGTTGAGCCGCGTATGTAGATCACCGTCGTTGATTATTTTTTGCAGTGCAAACTCTTACTTAGAACGTCTTTGGTCGTGGAGCTATTCTACCTATCTAGGGAGGTAAACACGGCAGCGTCGGTTTCTGGATACGGAAGGCTCGTGAGGGAGATTTCACGGATAATGTGCAGAAAGCTCGCACTGGCATCCTTCGAAGTCGGTTGAAATCTGCAATGTCAGACGCGACGGGGACAGAATACAAAGGACGCATGCACGTGTCGAATACACAAGCCAAGAGGAGCTCGATCGCCTGCTTACCTCGATTCAGAACAACATCGCTGTCAATATGGAAGAGCAAGCTTGCAGTGAAGCGAAAGTCGCGTTAGATGCGTATTATAAGGTGAGAAGACAAATCATATGTCATATATGTCAGTAAGCATTGAATTCTTTGCCGCACTGCGAATGCGACAAGCCGAGGAAGCTCGTGTCAGGGCTCTTTCGGTCATCGAATAAAGATGCGCGGAATTAAAGAACAAAAAGAAAAAAGAAAACACATAATATCTGCCAATGGCGGCAGCACAATATCGATAGAATAACTTGACGATAGAACGCACTACGACAAGAAATAAACAAGACGAAGTGAAAGGTGCCAATCCGGCTTCACTGTAATTTAACGATATAAAATCAAGAACCCGCAGAGCCGACAATCTCGAAACAACCACGATGTCCGCCATACCAGACGAAATCACCCTCTACCCAATCACCTCCTCCTCCTCATCCTCATCCGCCTCCGACCCATCGCAAGGAACCTCCAAACCACTCCTCGTCTACTTCATCACCGGCAATCCCGGCCTCATCGCCTACTATACCGAATTCATCCGGACCGTCCAACACAACCTCTCCCTCAAACCGATCCCGAGCTCCTCCTCGTCCTCCTCAGCAACCTCATCCGAGCAGACGAAAGCATTCCAAGACTCGGACATAATCTTCCACGGCACCAGCCTCGACGGCTTCGAGCTCTCCCGTCCGACTGACCCGACCGTGGACCTCCCCTTGAGCCTCCCGCAGCAAATCACCCAGGTGAGGAGGAACATCGGTCGGAAAGTCGCCGAGTTCACTCGAGAATTCTCTTCTCGTTCCTCTTCTTCGTCGTCTGATGGGGAGAGTCAGGGGCCGATGCCGGTCGTCCTGATGGGACATTCGGTCGGGGCGTACATCCTCATGGAAGTGATCGCGCAATGGCAGGCGGAACAGGGCCAGCGACACGAAGGCGAGAAGGGGAAGAAGAAGGATGAGGGCGACTGGCGGCCGGTGGCGGGGATCAACCTCTTCCCGACCGTCACGGAGATCGCCAAGAGCGAGAAAGGCAGGCAATTGAGCGTAAGCCATCCTTCCCACGCATGATTTCCGAACCGACGGGGGCCCCCAAATTCCTGATCTGGAAGATGTCTTAGTGGTTCCTCAACCTCCCCCATCTCCCCGTCGTCGCGCATTACATCACACGGGTCTTCCAGGTGATCCCCCGCCTGCCCTTCCTCGACTGGGCGGCGGCGTTGAACCCGGGTCCTCTGTGTCGAGAGGTCACGGCGGGGATGGTGACGAGTCGGAATGGAATCCGACAATTACTGTGAGTTTGTTTGATTTTCCTTCCTTTTCCCCTTTTCCTTCGTCAGTCACATTTCCTTGTGTCTTTCATCTCCCGCGTTATCCTTCTCTCGCTCTCTCTCTATCTTACACACACACACATACAAACACACGACCATATCATCGCCAATCTCACAACAAACGAACAAACAAACAGATACATGGCCAACGACGAAATGCACCTGATCAAAGAAGACCGCTGGCTGTCGACGCTCTGGGGCGACGACGGCGAAACCAGCAGCAGCAGCAGCAGCCCATCCCAGACCCCCGACCACCGTCTGAGACTGAAACTCTATTTCTACTTCGGCGCCCGCGACTACTGGGTGGACTCGGCGCTGCGGGACGAACTGATCTCCAGGCGGAACTCCCGGGGTTTCTCGACGAGCATGGAGATCTGCCCGCACCCGGAGATCCCGCATACCTTCTCCCTGGACGCGGCACATCTGCGGGTCGTGGCCGACGAGGTCGTGGGGTATCTCGCGGAGGTGAGGGCGAGGGTGTTGTGATCTCTTGGGGTTTCCGTGGTTGGGTGATAGGTGGGGAGATGGTCGGACGAGGGAAGAGAGAGGGGGGGAGAGAGGTCATAGGGAATACTAATAAGAAAAAAGGAAGAGAGAAGAAACCGGACGATGAAATCAACACAAATATACCTAGAGCTAGGGAGGTAGGCAGGTAGTTCTCCGAAAGAAAGGGAGGAAGAAAAAATACTTTCGTCGAAGGGAGGTGAAGAGAATCCAATTTCTTTTCATTTGACAACATTAATCATTCTCCGGTCGAGAAAAGCTACCAAGATAAAAGCTAAAACATAAGACAAAAACAGATGGGAATCACAGAAAATCGCTGTTCGCTCTCTCGTTGACATGGTCGTTATTTCTTCGTTTCCTTCAATGTTTGATTGGTATCACCGTCGTCATCGTCGTCACCGTCGTCATGGCGGCAGCGTGTCACTCCACCGCCATCCGCACGACCTCATCCCTCTAAGATGCGAGCGCGGCGTTGGTGGTGACCTCGCTGGTCGGGTACGGCGGCGAGACCTCGGTGGTGGTAGCGCCGGCCGCGGGGGCGGTGAAGGCTGGCTCGGTGGCGGCCGCGCCGGTTGTGCTGACGGGAGCAGCGGTGGTGCTGGCGGTGGTGGTGGTCGCGGGGGCGGCGACGGTGGAGGAGGAGGTGGTGGGAGGCTCGACGTGGGAAGCCATGGCGTTCGGGCCCAGCTTGCTCTCCGAGGAAGAGATGGGTTGGGCGGTCTTGGTCCAGTGGCGGAGGGAGGACTCGGCGTCGTTGAGGATCTCGCGGGCGGCGAGCTCGTTGGCGTAGGCCTGGCGGTCCTCGCCGGGGACGATGGGCGTATCGTCGAGCAGGCTGAGGAGCTCGCGGGCGTGCTGGGCGAGCAGGATCTGCTTCTCGGCGCGCTCGATGATGGCGGCGGTGCGGAGGTCGTAGGCCTCCTTGAACTTCTGGCGGGTGACGTTGGTGAGTTGAGCCTCGGCGACGAGGGACTGGGCTTCGGCGCGGACGAGCTCCTGCTCGAGGGTGACGAGTTTGGTGGATTCGGGCTCCTTTTGCTTGAGCTTGGCGATTTCGTCGAGGATCTGCGGGAGCGGGATGTGTCAGTCTGCAGCTCCTCTCACGTTGTGCATATCGGAAGGATATTCCTCACCTTAGCCTTGTGGTTGCGAGTGGGCTGCACGCTGGACTCGGTGTTGCGGATCTGCTTCAGGGTGCCACGGCTCTCCTCGAGATTCTGGGCGAAGACGTCCTCCTGCTCGGCGATCTCGGAGAGCAGCACGGCGAGCTTGTCGGAGATGTCGCTCAAGCTCTCGTCCTCGGTGGCTTCGCCCCAGTCGCTCAGCTGGCTGGCGACACCCTGCGACTCTTTCCCGGCCTGCTCGTAGGCGCCGATGACGTGGTTCTCCGACTTGATGAGCTTGTAAAGCTTCTTGGACAGCTCCGGTTGTTGGATGCCACGGAGAGAGGAGAGGGCGAATCGGTGCTTGGGAACGGACTTGTGGTCATCGTTCTTGCTGCGGGTAGATTGGGATCGGCCGATCCTGAGGAGGACGAGGTTGTTAGTGTGTTTGTTGACGTCGCAGTAGTGGCAGGTGGGATTGTGGGTGGTGATACTCACAACGAAGACATGTTTGCGGATGTGGAGGGGTAATGTGGTTGTTTTTTTGGTCGTTGGTTGGTATCAGGAGGTTGTTGACAGGCGGAAGTAGGAATAATGTTCCGGAAAGAAGTGGTTTTATGGGAGAAGGGGAGTGATGATGTAGATATAGGAGGATATCAGATGCACAGTTCACTCACTGATGATGATGATGATGATGATGATGATGAACGGGCGTTAACCAAGTTTTCCTCCGCCGACGTAGAGAGACTACATACAGTGCTAGACCAATACAGTACTTCTAGCTGCAAATAGCTTCGTGGCGATGAACTTTATTAGGAGCAAACAAACATGCTCAGGTGCGGGAATGATGTCGTTTTCTGTTCCCGCCACACTGTGAATTCCAGACAAACATGACGTCGTTGGGAGAGGGGATCGGATTGCGTATGTCCTTTTCCTCTTATAACATACCTATACATATACATAAATATTATACTGCAGTATGATACATATACATGTGCTTATACTGACATATACATACATAAATACTGTGGTGACATGTATATACCTACCAAGGTATGCTGGCACTGTCATGTATACATACACGATATCTCTCTTTCTAGTACAGTAAGAGTGTCCGGTATTTCTTTACACTACCACTACCGGCGCCTGCTGCAGGATCTCAAGTATATAATGACAACACCCACGATGATGGCCTATATAGTGGACCAGATGGGCCTCATTTCCGAGAGGGATTTCTAATGTTATTCTTACTACAGTGGTATTATTATTACTATGGTTATTCTACGACTGTAACTCATGATGATGTGATCGACCTCACCACAGAAGCAGCGAGGAGAACGCCTACGTCATCGGCAACAGATTCGGCCCACCTGCCTGCCTGGGAATCGAAGGGGATTGGGAAGTGGTTCTTGGGCTTCACGCTTGCATATACATGGCCGATGTACACTGTACATACACATATGGATCTGGACGCGCCGTTGGATGAACCCAGCGCACATGGAGATCCGGTCTGGAACAACATGCAGGGAAAAAAGGAGAAGACGAAAAAACAAGAGAGATGTTCCTGGCGCGCGGTTGGCAATTGTTTATTATTATTATTATCATTATTCGCTGACACACACACACACCTGTAAAGGAATGATAAGACTCCTACATTGGACAGGATCGGTCGGTGTGTCTGTGAGAGAGGATGACCAATATATGAACAATTAATAAAAACAAATTCAAACGCAATAGAAACAAGTAGCATCACCCAGAAAAGCCTCTCCCGAGAACGCCAAAAGACACTGACGAAGAACAAACTACAGATCACAAGTCATAAAATCTGAAAGAAAAATCTGAAAAATCCTCCTCCTCCTCCTCCTCCTCCTCCTCCTCATTCCCCCTCACGTTCAAAACTGTCCTCCAGGGACCTCGCTCATGACGCTCTGCCGGCTCTGCAACCTGCGGATCGAACTCGGCAGCGAATCGATCTCCATGGCCCCACTGACGACCCTCACGGTCTTCTTCTTCCTGCCCTCGTCGTTCTGGACGAGGACCTGCGCGGGACAGACGACGATCTCATCGTCCCCCTCGCCGTCGTCATCGCCCCTCTTCATGACGAGCGGGAAGAGCGCGATTTTGACCACGGCCTTCTCCGCCGCGAGGGTCTCGTTCGAGGGGAAGAGGCCCGAGCGTTCGTTCATGTTGGTGGCGTGGAAGTAGACTTTCCGGACGAGGTCGCCGTTGGTGTCGTATTCGGGGACCAGGGGGGGCAGCATGGTGTACTCGGCCTTTTGGGTGCGCATTTCGATCGAGAGATCCACGGCGATGCTGATGACTTTCTGGAACGACGCCCGGAGTTGTTGTTCCGTGGAGCCCGGCGGCGGAGGGAGCAGGGCGCTGAGCAGGCTGAAGATTTCGTGGGCCACGGCTTCGGTGTCGAGCTCGCGTTGGCTGGCGAAGGCGGGTCGTTTGGAGAGCAATGTCAAGGTCGTGGCGCGCCAGTGGGCTACGGCCCGACGCGGTCCGACTTCGTTCAGCAATTTCTCGAGCGCTTTGAGTTTTTGGCGTTGTTCGCGGTCCATGCCGCAGAGGTAGCGCGTGAAGATGTGTTCCCACACCATGGTCATAATCACCGAGACAAACACGTCTCTTCGGCGCACTCGGTCTCCGAGGAGTTTATCGACATCTGACCCATCCAGCATGACATTGTCAAGTCGAGCTTCGATCTTTTCATCGTTGAGATCAGTGGATAACCGACAGATTCGGTTGTCGGAAACCTTGGAGAAGCGCAACACCCATTGTTGGACATGCTGACAGAGTTTGTGGCAGGCATTGTCAAAGTAATCCTCGTCCCGTATAGTGAGGAAGTCTTGTTGTGTTTGGGATTGAATCTGAACCTGCAATGCTCGGATTTGTTCACTCGCAACTTGCAGCTTTTGTCGAAGTCGTTCGATTTCGATATCCCTCTCGGCTACGGCTCGTGAGATCTCCTCTTCGGCAGATCTTGAACTCTGTCCGCGTAAGGATTCGAGCTCTCGCGTCGCGACGAGCCAATTTTGATGCGTGTTGGCATGCTCGGATTGTAATGACGCGTATCGGTTGTTAGACTCATCCACGAGGTTGCGATTGGCCTCCGTCAATCCAGTGCTGATCTCAGTCAGCCGTTGGATTTCCTCCTGTAGCGGCTGAAGTAATGCTCGGATCTGGTGGATCTCGGCATCCTTTTCGCGTAATTGGAATTCGCGTCGGGAAAGTTCATCCTGAAGCGCATTGCTGTGGGAGTCGTAATGGAACCCTTTGGCTTCTTGTAATGCGCGGTTCTCCGCGACCAATGAATCTAGTCGAGATTCCAATTCGTTAATGTGCATCGACTGGCGTTTCCTTACGCTTGGTGGTCGCGTCGGTGACACGGAAGATCCTTGTGCGCCACCATAGCCCTGCTGTAAAAACAGGTCATGTCAGCAAACATCGTCGCGCGAAATATTATCATCATTCAATAAACTCACGTAAATATCATCCATTCCAAACCCGCGTAAAACACTCCCGCCGCTCACCACACTGGCAGCTTCATCCTCGTTCAACGGCGGCGTCGGAGGTGCCTCGAAAGGAATTGTTATGGGTGAAGCGCGCGTAGCTCCCGCTCCGGTGACCGATACCGTTGAAGATCCCCGCTGGCTGGCGGCCCGCAGGTCACCTGACAAATTTATCCGTCGCAATGTCGGAGTGGAACTTCTTTGACTGGCCCGGCTAAACGAGCGGAGATCTTCGGATTGTCTCGCGTTCGAGTGACTGCTCAACACGCTTGATGGTCGTTGTGGTCGATTGAGTCGACTGTGGTCTCCAGATACCGATCGATTGAGGTGAACAGTGTCATGTTCTTCGTCTACTGCAGGCCAAGGCAGTCGATTGATGAGAGTATCCGTGGACAATGGATTGCTCACAGCTCGTAGATTGTGAATACTTCTCGGGCGTAGTCGTGAACTTTGACTGTCCGAAACTGCACGCTCTTGTTCGTGAATTGCTTGTGGTGTTTTGGAACGCTTCGTGACCTTGATCTGTTCGGGCCCTCCCACATCACTCACAGGTTTGTTCCTCTTGTGAGCGTGGTGTTCTTCTGCGATCGACCCGAGTGGGGTTCTTGGGCTTGGAGTCCTTGGCGCCCGCGGAGCATCAACACGCATGCTTTGAGAGGCGCGTGGAACATCAGTCTGGATTGCCTTGACTGAACTGGACTGATGTGCGCGGTGATCGTCTCTCGTTTCATCGACTCTTCCACGTGTTGTTGGGGAACGCTCTTCGATTCTTCGTGCACTTCCATCGGACTGGCGATCCCCAGGCAGCGTGACACTGGGCGTCCGCAATTCTGAAGAGTCCATCTCTCGACGATTTTCGCGTGATCGTGCTTTGGATTGACTTGGCGGCGAGATGGTTCGATCACGAGATGTGCCACCAATAAAGGCAGCACCGGCAACAGCTGCAGCGGCCATGGTGGCGACACTGGCGACTTGTTCGAAATCACTGCCATGTTTTGACCGTCGCTCAGGTCTGCTCTCTTGAGTCAGGTTACGTGCAGCAGGAGAAATGATTTCCTCCTCAATGCCTTTCGAACGTGGCTCAGGCGTGCGGGGTACAGCGACTGGTAAAGATTGAGAAATCTCCGAAGTGTGAATAATGCCAGCTAGAGGCGAGCGCGATGTTGTCCTCGGGTCATTTCCCTCCTCGGCTGGCGGTGGTGTGGTCTTATCCGTCCTACGTTTGACTCGCTGCAGGCCAGGGAACAGTCCTTGCACACGATCATTTGGCACTTCTGTGGACTTCTCCAGTACTGGCTGCTCTTCATCGATCGTGACTGGTGCGGCTGTCGTTATAGCTGGTTCATCAACGATCGGATCTAGTTGACTCTTCGAGATGTCGTCGTTGTCGGTTTCCTGCGCCAATCGTGCGGCAGCCTTTTGCTTCTTAGCCTTTCGCTTTTCTTTCTTGTACGTCCGATATCCATCTTCAGCTTCATCCATATCTTTTCCGTCCTCGGCAGCCTCAAATGTTGTTTCTCTCACAGCTGGCTCCTCTTCGGCTTCTCGGATAATCTTCTCCTCCGCAATGGCCTCTTGCAAGACGGGTAGGGCTCTTTCGGGCTCAGACACGATTACTGGCTCTGGGACATCTTCATCGATTGACTTTTTGCCCTTCTTGCCCTTTTTACGTTTCGATGTTGTAAAGGAGATTTCTGGCTCATCGTCCATGGCAGAAGGCGCATCATTGGAGGCTGCAAGAGCCTTCTCAAGCAGCGACGGATCAAACCCGGTGCTCTGCAGAGACTCGGCGACTGCACTATCAAATTCGCTCGCCTGAGGATCTTTGGCGACGGCTTCTGTTACGTCTGCAGGGGTCATCTCCGCGGACACGTCTTTGCTTTTCTTGTTCTTTTTGCCCTTTCTACGTTGCGTGATAGCGGTTGGGAAGAGGTCTCCCGCATCCATCTCGGCGGTTGAAGCAACAGGAGAAGTACGTCGATGGAATTCGGCGTCACCAATGACAAGATCAGGATCGAAGCCGCTGTTCGCTAGTCCAGCAGCCACAGTAGCAGAGAAGTCAATGTCTTGGAGAGGATCCTCTGCACGTGCGGGAGTGTCGATGGCTGTGTTCGAATCATCCCCCATTGGCGCTGGTTCTCGTGGTAGCTCCGAGGGCGATGCGATCGTCTCATCTGCAGTGATGTCTTTCTTTGATGGAAGATGATTAGAGTGATTGTCGGCTTCAGCAACCGGGGCTGTGAGAGTCAAGACGCGCTCGAGGGACTCGGTTACGATTGCACCCTCCCAATCATCGTCACGGTCGTCGTTACGACTTTCGTGCTTGTCTTCCGGAACAGGATCGAACTCATCGGTATCCTTGGCCCCATCCAGACGGGTGTCAACAGGAGCAGTATACTCGTCAATGAGCTCCATTTCGGCATTGTTACGCTCGCTCGATGCTTCGACTGGTATGGTGATGTCTGCCTTGCTCTTGATGTTTTTGTTGTCGTCGCCTTGTTGGATCGCCTCGTTGACGGGAATGCTCTTGCTATTGTCCTCTACGACAGCATCGTCTTGCAGATTCGTAGATCTATCAGCTTCTTCCGGCAGCGTTGCTGTGGATATACTGCCTTTCTTGCCCTTCTTCTTGGCTTTGCGGGATGATTTGGATGAGAAGTCGGCCAAGTCATCTTGGACTTGCTGTGGCGCAGCATCTGACTGACTGGCAACGATGGCAGCTGTCACAGTGGCAGCCGCAGCGGCTGCCGCAGCCAAAGGCAGCACGGAGGTCTTATCTTCAGATTCTTTGGTATCGACAGAAATTGTATTGTCAAGATCCCTAGAAACGGGCTCCTCTTCGAAGGCACTCGGCGTCGGTACGACATTCTGCTTGCCTTTTTTCTTTCCCTTCTTCTTGGATTTGGTTGAGTATGAGAGATCCTCTGTTTCTTCTGCAGCGGGCGTGACGACTTCCGGTACTTCTGCTGAAATCTCTGTCTCTGGGATGCTTTCGGACTTTTGCTTCTCAGGCTGAACACCGTCCATGATGGCATTGTTGCGTGCTGTCTCGCCCTCGACAGGGTCGTGCGGTTCTAGAAGCGGTGTCGTGTTAAGGGGCATGAATGCACCTGCCGATTCGTGGTCGGGTGCAATGATTTTGTCTTCTTGGGCTTGGACATTCACTTCTCGGGAGGTAGATTCCATCAATGGTGGCGTTGAAACGAGGGGCTCATCTGCTGCAGAATCACGAGACACGTCGGCAGCCTCAGTAGCTTCTACAGGCGCATTCGGCTGAACCTGTTGTTCAAGGTCGGCAGTGTGTGCATCAGTCATTTCGGTGTCCACAACAGGGTCCGCTTCTGTCTTGGTCGATGCTGGTACTGGCAGGATCTCTTCCGTTTGATTTTGAGATGCCGTCTGCTCAACAAGCAGGTCCGTTTCGGCGTTCACTGGCTCTGCTGCTACAGTCTCATCGGGGGTAATCTTTGACTTTTTGCCTTTCTTGCCCTTTTTCGCTTTGGACGTAGTCTCGGGGATACTAGCAGAATCTTCAGTAAGTTCGCGGTTTTCCTCCAGAGCAGTTACTGTGGTCATTTCCTCGTCGATTGGAGGTATGTGCTTTGCAACCTCTTCGCTTGGTGCAGTGGTAATTTCGTCCAACACTGCGATCTGGCTCGCTCGCTTGCCCTTTTTGCCTTTCTTCGTCTTTGTCGTAGGCGCCCAGATGTCGTCCGCATCTTCGACCGACTCTTGAACTTCGGCTTGTTGAACGATCGGTTCCACTCCAAGTTCTTTACTGTTGTCCAAGACCTCGGACTCTGCAATCTCAGGCTTCTGCAACTCAGCGTCCTGAATTGCTCTTGTCCCCTTCTTGCCCTTTTTGGTCTTGACGGAGGATGGCCATGCGTCGCTTGTATCCTCGATGGGCGCCTCGGGTTCTGCAGATGCTACGTTTATCTTGTCATCTTCATTACGCTCTGCTGGAACAATCGAAGTGACATCAGCTTCCTGAGATGATTCCGCCTCCTGTTCTACCTCCTCCACAACGCGTTTGGCCTTCTTGCCCTTTTTAGACTTGGCTGAGGGCGCCCAGATATCGCTGACATCTTCAACAGGCTCCGAAACGACCTCGGTAGGTTCACTCGAAATGATTTCTTGGTCGTCCTTTTCCAAAGCCATTGGTGGCTGATCGTTCGTTGGGGTTCCACTAGTCGGCTCCTCGAAAGCCGAAACGCCCTTCTTTCCCTTTTTGCCTTTTTTCGATTTTATCGGAGGTGCCCAGATGTCGCCCGCGTCTTCGGCAGGTTCGGCAGTCTCGACGGGGACGGAGAGTGCTTCGGCCTCCTTGTTCTCATCAGTCGGTGCGATTGCAGATGACTCGTCCGTCACCATGTCAGTGACAGTCTGGTCTTCGACTTGCAGGGCTTTCTTTCCCTTTTTGCCTTTCTTGCCTTTTACTGGTGGGGCCCAAATATCGGTGGCATCTTCGGTCGCCTCCTCGAGGGTCGTTGGCGCAGCGGTCTCATCTACATCCCCACGAGTGATTGTGTCCTCGTCCACGGTCGGCGCGGAAATTTCTTTAGACTCAACCGGTAAGGCGTTCTCCGAGACTTCGATTGTCTCAGCGTCTACAGAAGCAACGGTTGGGTCTTCGGTCTCAGCAGACAGCGTGAGGTCCGGGTTCTCAGTGGACTTCGTGCCAACTTCAGCATCCGCGGACAAAGATGGTGGGACATCGTCTTTGTTTTCTTTTGCAATCTCTGCGTCTAGCTGATCATCAAGCACGATGTTTTCGGCAATCGATCTTCCCCGTTTTCCCTTCTTGCCTTTCTTTCCTTTAACAGGTGCAGTCCAGATATTAGTTGCATCGGCTTCGGCCGGCTGTTCGCTCGTAGGAATTGAAATATCGGTGAGTTCCGCAGCTTTGGTCGCATCTGCAGTGTTAACTAGAGAGTCCGGTTCCGTTGCCTCCTCACTCTGGGCTTTCGGCTCCTCCTTTTCGCCTTCCTCAATCTTGTCAAAGCTCGCCGAAACATCGTCTGTGCTGACATTGACCGGCTCTTGGTCCTCGACAGGTGTAGGGGCAGATTTGATAGTATCAACAATCTCCTCAGGAAGGGTCGGCATCGGGCTTGCATTGTCAGCGACAGGTTCTACAGCCGCATCATTCTTGCCTTTCTTGCTCTTTTTGGTCTTGGTTGGGGCTGTCCAGGTCTCGTCGGTAGGAACATCGGTGGGTTCCTGGCTATCAGTCGAGGCTTGCGTGTTCAACGGGACCGGACCGGGCTCAGCTTTCTCGATGTCGACAGTGCTGCTGCGTGGTACCTGGGCTACCTGTGGCTGATTGTCGAAAAGCGCGGCCAACTTCGAGATACGGCTGCCTTTCTTTCCTTTCTTAGCCTGCGATTGTGCAGTCGGGACGATCTCCGCTTCGACGGTAGTTGGCTCCTGAACCACAGGTGCAACGGCTTCGAGACCAACTGGAGTAATCTGGTCGCTAGAAACTTCCTGATCCTGGCTGTTGTCAATGACTTCGGCGACTTCCGGCTCATTCGCCGTATTCAGAGGCTCCGCGGTTTGAATATCAGCAGGAACGTTTTGTGTGTCGACGACTGGAACAATGTTTTCAGCGACACCATCGGCTGGGGAGCCTTGTGGCACTAGAAGACGTTGGGCGACGATGGGACTACCCATGACTTTAGGCGTCTCTTCTTTCGGAACCACGTCTGCAATGGAGACACGCTTGCCCTTTTTGCCCTTCTTTCCCTTGGTTGGAACTGCCCAGATGTCTTCTGGGTCGGCAGCGACCTGATCTTGACTCTCAGAGTTGAACCCAGCTTGGTCAGTATTTTCTGGAACCTCAGAGGTGGATGCCAGGACATCAGTGGTCGTCGGAGCCGCCTGGGAATCGTCGGTTGCAGAAGTAACAGTAACATCGTCGCCAGCGCTTTGAGGTTCATCAGCGGCAGTAGCTACAAGATCGACCTCGACTGAATCGGTCTTGGGCTGAACGACAGTGGTCTTGGCGGTGTCCGTCGTATCCATCTCCACTGAAGTACTAGTGGACGCATCGGCGACGGGATCTTGTCCAGCAGGCTCAACATCTTCATTCTTGGCAGACTCATCCTTGTCAAGTACATCTGCAAGTGATACGCGCTTGCCTTTCTTGCCCTTCTTGCTCTTCACTGCTGGCGCCCAGATGTCTTCAGTCTCGGTCGCAAGGGGTTCATTGCTCTCAAGGGACGCTGTGGTCTCTACAGTATTGGAATTCACGACATCAATGTTGGTGCTAGCAGGGTCGGTAGCGGTCGTCTCAGCGCCTTCTGGCATGGTGATCGCACTTTCCGTTGGTGCATCTTGCAATGTTCTCCTCTTAGCCTTTTTGCCCTTCTTGCCCTTTGTTGGTGCCCAAAGGTCGTCTGCGTTATCTTCGACCGAATCTTGGGCATCAGCAGGAATCGAGGTGAGTTCGGTGGCCTCGCTTGCTTCAGCAACAACGTCTGCGGGTTGATCAGCGGGTGATGCTGCCGCCTCGTCAACAATGGGAGTCGAGTCTGCTATAATGACGCGGGCAGCATCGACGATTGGCTGTGAGGGCTCCTCAACGGTCGACGAATCCTCAATCTTGTCAGCAGGAGCCGTTTCAGGTGCTGACTCCTCCTGGGAAACCGGTACCGCCGGACTCTCGTCGACAGCTTGCTTCAGATTCGATGTTTCCTCAACAGGCGCATCTGCACTTGGTGTCGCTTGGGCAGTTCCTTCAGCAATCGCTGCCTCTTCTGTTTTCTGTGCAGCGGCCTTCTTGCCCTTCTTACCCTTCTTCCCTTTCTTGGACGAAGAGAATGATGCCCACTCATCATTCGTCTCAGCTTCAGGCGTTTCCGTCGCTGGGGTAGAGGTCAGATCGGGCTTCTCGGCTGTATCTTCTTCGATCACAAGGTCTGACGATGTCTCAGTGCTAGAAGTTCCGACTGTGGCTTCTGGCCCGGTCGCGGCTAGATCTCTTGTTTCAACAGAGGTTGAACCCGGCTTCGCAGCTGCAACATCTCCGACCGCAGGCTCGACTTCGGTCTCGTTGACAGTAGGTACCTCAACGGCTGGTTCCGCCTCGCTCTTGGCAGCTCGTTTACCCTTTTTGCCCTTCTTTGTGTTGGAGAAGGATGCCCATTCATCATTTGTCTCGGGCTCGATAGGCGCCGGTGCTTGAATGTCAACAGGAACTGACTTCTCATTCGCACTCTCATCAATCGTAGGTTCTGAGGCAGTCACTTTGGCGGAATCTTCGACCACAGCTTCCGCCTCAGCCTTGGTGGCTCGTTTGCCCTTTTTGCCCTTCTTGGTGCTGGAGAATGAGGCCCAGGGATCTGTCGTGTCGGGCACAGCTGCTTCTGTGCTTTCAGCTGGAGTTGTAAGCAGATCATCGGCGGGGCTCTCGGTGCTAGCGTGTTCAGGCTGTGTTTCGACGACTGCCGGTTCGATCACCGCTGCTTCCGCTTCAATTTTGTTGGCTCGCTTGCCCTTCTTGCCTTTCTTGGTCTTTGAAAACGATGCCCACTCGTCGCTAGTGTCAGCAACTATGGAAGTCTCCTGGACTTGTGAAGGTGTCTCATGAATTTCAGTGGGCGTCGCCTCGGCCTCAGCGGATGCCTCAATGGGTTCATCAGCTTGTTCCACAATGTCGATAGTTGCATCGGGCTCTGTAGTCGCCACAATCACGGGTTCATCAACTACGTCTTGGGCCTCAATCTTAGCGGCTCGTTTACTCTTCTTGCCTTTTTTTGTGGTTGAAAAGGATGCCCATTCATCAGCGGAGGCGGTGGCAGAGTTATCTTGGACGTCAGCAGGTGGCTCAGCCGAATCTTTGGCCTTTCCATCACCGTCGATAGCTGCGATGGGCTCTACAATCGACGCGACCACGGCTTCTTCGGGCTCAGCAGCCGGCACGGCCTGTGGCTCATCGACGACTTCTGGAGTCTCAGTCTTAGCGGCTCGTTTGCCTTTCTTGCCTTTCTTTGTATTGGAAAACGAGGCCCACTCGTCATCGGCATCGACTTTTGGGATTTCCTGAACATCAGCAGGCAGCTCGACCGGTGTTTCTGCCTTTTCATCAACATCGACGGCTGCTACAGGCTCAGCAGTCGACTCGACCACTGCTTCCTCGACAACGTCTTGAGTATCAAGTTTAGAAGCGCGCTTGCCTTTCTTGCCCTTTGTCGTGCCGGAAAAGGATGCCCATGTATCGTCAGAACCAGTTTCGGCTGGCTGTTCCGGGGAAATCACATTCTCGGGCGTGGTCTTGACTTCTTCGCTCTCGACAATGCTGCTCGGGGTTTGCTGCTCTGGCGCAGGCTCGAGTTCTTTTGGCTCAGGCTCTGGCCCTGTAGCAGATTCCTTTTGCTCAGTCTCAGGCTCAGGTTCGGGTTCCTTCGGCTCGGCAATCAGGATTGCTTGCTTTCCTTTCTTACCCTTCTTGCCTTTCTTGGTAGTTGGCCCAGGCGCAGAGAAGTCAGACGCTGTACTCTGGCATTCAACTGGTTGAGTTGACTCTGGAGTGGCCTGTACAGGCTCTGTGATCGGACCTTCAACCGGTTGAATCGATTCGGCGATGGCCTCCGCAGGCTCTGCGGCGTTTTCAGTTGCTGCTCGCTCCTCAGTCGCCTTGACCGGCTCGTCCACTACAGCTGTGGGCTCGGGATGCTTAGTGCTGTCTTCCAAATCAGCCACTGAATCCGCAGCGGGTTCTTGGGATGGCACTGATGTAGCGTCTTCGGTCGCTGCTGGTGCGTCTTCGGTCGCTATTGGCTTGTCGGCGTCTGCGTCTTGAACAGGTACAGTCTCATCAACAGCCGAGGGCGCGGGGTCCGAGACTGCGGAATCCAAAGTCTTCTCGATAGGCTCAGCACTTTCAACTACTTGAGGAAAATCCGACACGATGGGTTTCTCCTCACTTTCAACCTCAATTTGCGAAGACTTTTTGTTCTTGTTTTTCTTCTTCTTTTTGCTTGATGAAGTCGTCGGTGGGTCAACATTTTCTTCCGTCTGGCTCACTTCAACTGCGGGCTCTGCGAGGATCGGAGTCTCAGGTGGGACATTATCTTGTTTTCCTGGAGTATCGAGGGATGGGACAGCGTCAGGAGGAGGATTCTCGCTGACAGGGTCGACATCTGGGATGAGGTCTGTAGGCGCCAGGTCTCGTTCAGCTTCTACTAGAGTCGGCTCAGGATTGGTAGTGCTTGGTTCGTCTGCAGGCACCACAACTGGAACATCGTCGGCAGCGGTCTCAGCAGCCTTCTCGGCAGAATCTGAAGTTTCGACCACAGGCGTCTCCTCCTGGACAGGAGCCTCACTGACTGATTTCTTCCCTTTCTTGTTCTTCTTGCCCTTCTTCTTGCTAGCCGAAGTGCTTGAAGAGTCGTCCTGCTCCTCTGATGTCCCCGTGAACGCTTTGACGGTAGCAGTCACAGCGAGCGCAGCCGCAGAGGCCACGGCCACAGGAGCAAGTGCAACGAGTGGCAGATTCGATTTTGGCTTGTCTGCAATTAGATCTGCAATTTCTGGTGTGGCTTTACTCGACCGTCCTGTGTTTTCGTCCTGTGCAGACTCGACAGCTTCGGCGCTTGTGGTCACATCGGTGTTCTCTTTTGGTGCATCGGGTTGCTCTGTAGTACTCGGCTTAGGATCCTCACTAGACTGGACATCGTCCTGCTTGATGGCGTCCTGCGCGGCGCTGGGTTCGACCGTGTCGGTAGCCTGGACACTTGCGAGCTTGCTGTCTGAAACGGCGGTTTCTGGCTCAGAAGTTTGATTCGCATCTACGGGCTCAGCAACGGAAGGCTCTCTTTGTTTGTTGTCTGCCAAGTCGGCAGTTTCAGCTGCCGCATTGTCAACAGACTTTGTCGCTTCATCAATGGTTGAAATCTCCGGAGCCACATCTTTGGACTCTACAGCAGCGGCCAAATCGATAGAGGCGGGGCCCGCGACAGCCTCAACAGCATCCTCCACGGCAGTCGACACCTTGGGGTCTTCTGGCTCAACCACGGGCAAGACATCGATCTGTTTGCTCAACTTTTTCTTTTTGTCCTTCTTGCCCTTCTTGCGAGAAGATGTTGTCACCTCATCAGAATCTGGCTGCTGCTCGGGCTGAGCAGTTTCCACAAGGGCTTCAACTGCAGCCGAAGGTTCGATAGGATTCGGCTCTACTGCATGAGCATCAGTCTGCGCAGGTGATGACTCGAGCTTTGTCTCCTCGGCTTGTTTCTCTTCGCTCTGTTCGACCTGGGTTTCTGGAGTTGGGTCCTCCAAAGCTTGAGGTTCAGGCACGACTTCCTCTGAAGGCTCGACCAACGGCATTGTGTTCTCTTTGTCTGCGGTAGATTCACTCGGAGACGACTTCAATTGTTCGGCCTCGGGTTCGCTCAAGGACAAAGTCTTTTGCTTTTTCTTTTTCTTGTCCTTCTTGCTCTTCTTCGTCTCCACTGGCTCGTTGACTTCTTGCTGCTGATCAGAGATCTCGCGATCTGTAGGCCCGTTGTCTACAGGTAAGCTCTCGGCTAAGACCGGAGCGGCCTCTGTGACCTTGGAGTCGACGGGAGGTGTCTCTACAATATCAGATTCGACATGGGGTGGTTGGGTAACCTCGGCCTCGACGGGCAGTGTCTCTGCGAAAGCAGTTTCCTCCTGCGAATGTGTCTTCTGGGGTTCTGTGGCAGCGATCTCTTGCTCCACACTCTGGTCGGTGATCGACCGTGTATTGGCGCTATCGACCACCTCAGGTTGCGTTGGAAAAGTGCCTTGCGTTGCTTCCGTCGATTGTGCCGGCGGGTCTTTCTCTGCGACGGGCTCGCTTGGAGTTGACACAGAAGGCTGATCGTCAGCAGGAGGCTCGTTCGAAGATGTTGTTGACGGCATCGATTCAGGTTCAGTCAAAGACGCAGACTTTCGCTTTTTCTTGTCCTTCTTGTTCTTCTTCTTCGACGTGCTGGAGGTTTCCTCTACTTCGATGACGGTGTCCTCGATGGGGGCGTCAGAGTGCTCCTGTTTGCTTGCGGCTGCTGGAGTAGCCTCCTCGGGAAGAGTGGCAGTTTGATCTTCTCCGAGAGACTTTGGCGCTGTGTGTAGTGAATCCGCAGCATCGTCCTTGGCCTCGGAAATGGCCTCAGGAGTGACATCGGCCTTAGCTTCAGTTTGTGCGGCCTCTTGAACATCGTTGAGCTGCGATTTTTCAGTGGTGGTCTCCTCAACCTGGATAGTCGGCTGTGGCTCCGAATCAGGCTCGGCATCAACCCAAGACACGGATTTACGCTTCTTCTTGTCTTTCTTGCTCTTCTTGGAAGAAGCCAAAGACACTGGTTCGGCATCTTCTGCAAGGGCAGGGGCTTCCTTCTCCATCACCTCGACAGATGGCTCTTCTTGCCGTTCTTCAGAGGTCTTTCCCACGATGCTCAAATCTTGAATCGGTTCCGACTTCTCTGCGGTGGTGGCTTCGTCGAGGACGGATCTATTGCTTTCTTCCTGCTTTGGCTCCGCGACTGCCGGCTCTTCAATTACAGGCGTCGCCTCGACCGAAGCGATAGACGCTTGTTTCTTTTTGTTCTTCTTGTCCTTCTTCTTGCTTTTGCCAGACGTGGTTTGCGCTTCGTCCACGGGCTGAGCATCTGACGTGCCTGACACTGAAGGCTCTGCGACCTGTTCTGCTGGTTCTGCACTTGAGATCGGTTCCTTACCAAGGTCAGCAGATCTAAGCACCGAAGTTTTGTCTTGTCCATCTTCGATAACGCCAGTGGTCTCTGCTTCGCCCGATTCTGGAGCTCGTTCAGCAGCTGCACTGGGTGCAGGAAGCATGAATTGCGAGAAAGATTGAGCTTGTGCATTTTGCCAAGGGTCGAAAGAAGCATGCGCGAGCCGAGAATAGTCCTCGACGCCGAAAGTGGGAGTATAAGCAGTTTCCTGGAGCGAGGGCAGATCGCGTTGCTCGGTCTGAACTTGCTCAGCTTCGTGGATGACAGAGGTGGGTTGAGCAGCGAGCTCGTCGGTGGGTGTAACTTCGGGCACGGCAACGGCTTCAGAAGGACCATCAGCAGCGGGAACTTCTTGTGGTAGTGACGTGGTATCCTCTGCAGCATGTTCAATGACTTGTGCCTTCTGGTCAATCGAAACCTGCTTCTTCTTGGCCTTCTTCGACTGCTTCTTTGACAGCTTCGAGGCTACGGGAAGGTCTTCAACGGCAGCTGCAGCTATCTGCGACTTGTCATTCTCATCGCTAGCCTGCGGCGACTCTTCGCTTGACGGAGCTGCTGCATCCTGACCTTCGGGTGCTAGCTCGACTGCTCGTACTTCGGTAGCGGGCTCCGCTACGCTCGGTAATGTGGAAGCGTCCTCGGAAACTTTCTCCTCTTGCTGATCTACCGGGACGGAACGTGAAGTAGCTACGTTTGGCTCGTCAATTTGTGGAGACACATCAACTGAGTTCGCTTGAGCGTCTACAGAATCGGAGCTAGGCACGTCGAGAGGTACATGGCTCGGGATGTCGTACACTGGGTATGAGTGGGCGGCAGCAGATGCGAAAAATTGCTCAGAAGGAGCGATTTCCTCAATGATCTGAGGTGGTGACACTTCTTCGACCTTTGGTGTGTCTTCGGCCACCGTTGGTGTCTCGCTCGCCAATGAAGCATCGTCCACGGAGAGTGTCTTTCCTTTCTTGCCCTTCTTCTTTTTGGCAGCCTTGCGAGAGGCAGGAGTAGGTTCGGCAGGCTCGGAAGGCTCGGCAACGTCACCATCGACGGTAACGTCAGGCACTTGTTCTGTGACAGCGGTTGGCACTTCGCGTGAGTTTTCTTCAGCGGTCTCCGGAGCCGATTCCGTGGCAGGTTCCGAACTCTGCTGCGTCGGCTCAGTGGACTCCAGAATGTCTGCCACTAACGGTGCAGCCGGAACGTCCTCTGCTACCGGCGCGGATGGCGTGACTTGCTCATCGACACTCTGAGGAGCGGATTCGACAACCTCTTGGGCAGGTTCATCTTCCACTTTAGACTTGTTCTTGGCGCCCTTCTTCTTAGATTTGCGCAAGGTTGTGCTCTTTTCAGCAGGAGCAGTCTCAGCCTCAGCCACAAGCTCTTCGATAGTTCTAGCTTGCTCATCCACAACAGTCGGGGTCTCAGGGACGGCAGTTGGTATTTCTGGGACTTCTTGCTGGGAGGCTTCTGGCAAGGCTTGTGCAATCGGCTCCACGACAGCCGCAGCTTCAGGAGCAAGTTCAACAGCGTCGGGGATGACTTCTTGGTGAGAGTCTTCTGGCAAAGCTTTATCGGCTGGCGCCTCAGCAGCGATAGCCTCAGGCACGGCCTCAACGGTGTCGATTGGGACATCTTCCTTATCTTCGATCTTGTTCTTGCCTCCCTTCTTGTTCTTCTTCTTTGAGACTTTGCGAGAAACCGTCGCAATCTCAGGCTCGACAGGGCCTGAACTCTCCGGGAGAGACGACGAGGGGACCGGCTCGGCTTCGATCTCGCGTGAAGTTGACGGCTCAGCTTCAATGCGCTCAGGCTCGGACGATTTTTCACTCTCGGCTGATTTACGACCGGCAGCTAATGCAGCAAGTCCGACGGCGCCAGCGAGAGCGACATCTTTCTTTGAGAACGAGCGCGAAGCTTTGTCTTCTTCCTTCTCTGGCGCAGACTGCTGATCAAGTGCACCCTGATGGGTTTTCTCTGCTGCGGGAGCAGTTTCATCAACGACAGAAGGCTCCTCGCTCGGCACGTCATTGATTGGCGACGGTTGCAAAAGCGATGTCTCAGAAGCGCGGTCCCCCTCAATCTGGACATTGGCAGATTCATCCTGAGTAGAGTTCTTTTGGAGATCATTCTCGTGCATCTGTTCTTCACGGATCATGTCCTCCCAGGTATAGAACTGAGGTTCCTGACGCGGCTTGCCGCCAGTCGACAAGGGTTGTTGCGGCAGCGGGATTTGGGCCAGAGCCGCATGATTGAATTCGCTCGCCTTGGGGGTGACTTCTCCGGAGTCGAGATCCTCTTCGGGGTCCCGGGCGGGCACTTTGAGATCGTCGATGTTGATGGTCAAGCTGCAGGATTTGCCCGAAGGGCCGCTCGGCGGGGATTGCTCGGGCGTGGCGAAGTCTTCTACCGCGGAGACGTATTCGTCGCCACTGCCTAGGATGCTGGAGGCGCGGCTGGAGGGCGCACTGGAAGGGAGGCTGGGGAGAGTGGGGAGGACGGGAGTGAGGTCGCGGGATTGGCGGTTGCGCTCGACGAGGTAGAGGGGGCGGAATTCGGAGTTTGCTCGGCCTCGTCCTTTGGGGGCCATCATGGGTGAGGATGGGGCGGATGAGCCTTGTGGGTGTGGGTTTGGATGACTGACGCTCAGAGAACGTTCTCGGTTGTGAGGGACAGGCGTCGTGATGGGGGAGTGCCCAAATGGGAAACGCAGAGGTACTGCGGTTGAAGATGTCGGGCGAGAGGGTGTCAGGGATGAACGGTTGGATGAGACATCATGAGAGCTGCTCGCCGGCGATGCGGGTGTTGAACCCGAAAGGGCAGGCAATTGGCGAAGTTCATCGGTCAAACTGGCCCGAGAAAGGCGTTTGAGATCTGATTTTGTCAAGGTTGAGCTGTCTTCAGATTTGCTGATACCAGCCTCTGACGATGGAGCAGCGACAGCGAAGGGTTCAGCTGTAGGCTCGACATCTTGCTTTTCAAGCTGACTGAGCTTTTTGATCACGGTAGGAATCACCAGTCCAGCAATCACTGCAGCAGAGCGAGGGAGGCCGTCTCCCTGCTCCTTCTCCTTCTCAAGAGAGGCCGCAGTAGATTCTACTGAACCATTATCGGGTAGAGGCGGCTTATTCCCCCCTACCCGCATCCCTAAAAAAGACTGGTCCTTGGAGTTGTATGAGACCTCGTCTGTTCTGCGCCGGTGATGATGGCGTTTATCACTCGAGCCGTCTTTGACATCGTAGTCGTCGTCGGTCTTGCGACGACGGTGATGTCTGTCAGCCCCTTCGCTTCCTGCACGAGACGGAAGATCTTTGTCGTCGTCCTTGATCAAGCTACGTCTGCGGCGCTCGCGGCTATCAATATCATCGTCGTCCCGGGTGGAGCGGTGACGACGGCGGGACTCCGATTTGACGCTTCGTGTGTCGTCGTCGTTGCCATCATCCTCTCGAGTTGAGCGATGGCGGCGGCTTACAGACTTGACACTGCGAGTGTCATCATCGTCATCCGCATACGCGTCCGAGGCTGAACGGCGTGATTTGTGTCGGGACTCGGACTTGACACTGCGAGTGTCATCATCGTTGTCTTCGAAAATTTCCGAATCACGATGTTTCTTCCTGCGTCGAGGTCGAGATTCATCGTCGTCATCGTCACGACCAGCCTTCGAACTCTTGCTGGGTGAAGGAACTTCATCTTTGGAAGAATCCTTCCGGCTGAAAATGCTGAAGATTCCACCGCGCTTCTCCTTCTTCGCAGAGGGCGATTCATCCCTTTCGCGGCGAGATCGTGTGGAGATCACCGACATGGTGTCGTCATCGTCAATGCGCGAGCGTCGCTTGGATCTTCGCGAGCTCTCGTAAACGTCGGCCGGTTCCGAAGCAGCCACGGAGCGGGTCTCGTACGCATAAGCAGGCTCGTCATCATCGTAATCATCGTTGGTCAAATCGCCTCGACGAGAATGAGACCTGCGACGTCTATCCGAGTCCAGAACTGGCGCAGAGACGGCAGATCGGGTATCGTCGATTGAACCGCGACGTTTGCTCTTGGGACTTTCCTTCTCGTCGATGTCGCGTTTGCGGAACTCGTCCCGGCCGGATTCCTTGCGATCAGGAGTACGTTCAGCAGGAAGATCGCGTTCGACCACTTCCTTCGAAGCTTCCCTGGACTCTTTGTCTTTAGCGGTACGCGCTCGATCATCCGATGTGCTTTCATCGGCCGTCGAGGCCTTTTGTTCGCCGATGTAGTCATCCATGGTCATCTCCGAGCGAAGCGGCGAGCTGGCAACAGGCGCATTGAACTGGACGCTGTTCCGCTTGCTCTTCTTCTTACTCTTCTTGCTCTCGAAGCCTGCAAAATCATCCGGCTCGGCCGAAGGCGAGGGCGCGTCATCGTGGACTTGGTATTGGAACGGGTCAACCGCCGCGGGAGATTCAGTCTTCTCGGTGGTAGGCACAACATCACGATCGCTGTCCCAGCCGCCTGGCATGCCTGTTGACTCGGCCGCAACAGTCTCGGGCACGCTGGATGCAGGGGCAGGTTCAGGATCACTGCTGGTCAGCTCAAAGGAGTCCTCGACTTTGTTCTTGTTCTTCTTGCCCTTTTTCTTCGAAGATTTCGTGCCAGAGCTTGGACCAGAATCGTCGGCGCTGGACGTGGCGGCGGCGGCGAGCGCAGCGACACCACCAGCCGTCATTACGGAACCGGCAATGTCAGCAAAGCCTCGACCAGTGGATTCCTTGTTGGATTCCTTGTCAGACTTGCGCGACTCTTCTCGTACAACTTCTTCTCGAGGGACGTCCCGAGTCTGGGTAACAGGCGAGCTGGATCGCTTCTCCTCGACGGGAGTGGGCTTGTCCTGTTTGTCATCATCGAATTTTGTCGACGGCTGGTCTTCCGCCACAGGCTCCTTGACGTCCATGGAGGCTCGTTTAGCCGCCTTGGCACGCTTCTTCTTATCTTTCTTGCTCAAGGCGGGCTCGTCCTGCTCGACAGTCTCTTCAGCGACGGGCTCTGGAACCTGCTCGACAACAGGCGTGGGCTCAGAAGGAGGCGGAGTAGTCTCCTTCTCTGGCTCTATGATGGAAGATCGCTTTGCAGCCTTTTCGCGCTTCTTCTTCTCCTTCTTGGAAAGCGGCGGCTCATAGCTCGATTGCTCAGTTTCGGCGACTCCGCTCGTTTCAAGAGGCTTGGCCACGACATCATCCTGTACTGCGGGCTCGGTCTGTGGTTCCTGGCCAGTCGGTGCATCCTCATAGACTTCATCGTCGAAGCCTCCGGGAATATGCATGTCTTTTTCTCCATTTGACGGATCGTCTCTGCTCTGAGATCCCGCGGCGCTTGCGTTCTTCGAAGCATCGAGGTCGAGAGTGCTGAAATCCGAGACTGATTCCGCGTATGGCGTCTGATATTGTGGCTGGCTCTTGAGAGCAAAAGCCGCGAAATCCGCAAACCCGTTCTTCTTCTTGGTCCCGGGTTCATTTCGAGTCTCATATGAAGTCGGCGTCGGGCTTGGCTGTGCATCGTACGACTTTTGGTCAGGCACGTCACGGGTTTTGGGCTCTGTAGGTGCCACACGACCATTGCCGACGGTTGCAGCGCGAACCTCGGGGCTGTTCATATAAGAGTCACGATCGTGGTGGGCATCGTGCTCCGGAGTCTGGATGTCGTAGACGTGGGTTTGGTCAGCGCCCCAGGTGATGCTTCGGCTGCGCTCCGACTTGCGGGAGTTGGAATCATCGGATCCCTCTTCCTCTGAAGCCTTAGCAGAGACCGGAGAGGCAGCCGATGGTCGCTGCATTGGCGAGCGCAAAACACCTGGTGGGGGTGTCGGGGCAATCAGGTTGAGTTTGGGGACGGCATCATATGCGCTTCCGACTCGAGGGGCACTGCGGGCGTAATCGTCAAAGTCGTGCGCACTGTAGACTGAGATTTCGTTGTCGGCTTGCGGATCCATGGGGACTGTCTTGCTGTCTCCGGATTTTTCAATGGTCTCTTTGAGTTCCTCCGCGAAGAAATCCTTGTTGCTCCGCTTGTCAGCATAGGCAGCATCGCGACCAGCTACGATATCATCGGCGACGCGTTGAGCAAGCTCGGCGACACGCCTCTCGTGGTCTTCGCGCTGCGCACGTTCTTCACGTTCTTGGAAAAAGTTCGGGTTGAAGAGGTCATCGTCCAACACCGGTGCAATATTAGTGGTCATATCAGGCGTGTATTCCACAGTGGCATGTCCGGTCGATGCATACGATGGTCCGCTGCGTGGCGGATTGGGTCGTGGAGGATCGTTAGAATATGAGGCACGCTCCTCTTCCCTGGAGTAGTCGTCATCATCGCGATCACGTTGCTTTGAGTTTTGGCTAGCCAGAGCAGCGCCGGCACCTGCAGCCATGACAGCGCCTGCAAGCGGTCCCCAGGACGAGGATTGCTTCTCGCGGGGCTCACCTCGCTCAGGCGCACGACCCGATCGTTTGGACTCTTCGTATTCGCGTCCTCGATCCTCTTCCACCTTGCGCTCCGCGTCCCGCCGAGCCTGCTCAGCGCGATCGCTCTCGGCTCTCCGTTCGGCGTCACGACGGGCTTTCTCCTGATAGTACGCCTCCTCGCGTTCCTGATCGCGAAGTTTACGCTCTTGTTCTTTACGGTCTTGTTCCGCCGCACGTGCTTGCTCCTGACGGTAAGCTTCTTCACGTTCTTGGTCGCGACGTTTGCGCTCTTGTTCTGCCACACGTGCTTGCTCCTGACGATAGGATTCTTCGCGTTCCTGATCACGGCGTCTGCGCTCTTGCTCAGCGGAACGACGCTCTTCATCCGCACGACGCTCGGATTCTTCCTGTTCGCGACGCTTGACAACCTGCGCTCTGCGCTCAGCATCCTCCTGCTGCGCAATGCGCTCTTTAGCGAGACGCGCCTCGGCCGCCTTGCGATTCTCCTCTTCGCGTGCGCGGCGGACTTCCTCCTGTCGGGTTTCACGAGCGCGTCGCTCGGCCTCCTCCTTGAGGGCGCGGGTAGCTTCGGCACGGCGCTTCTCGTCTGTGGCGGCCGCGGCGGCAGATTTCGCGGCAGATTTCTCGCTCTTGTCCTCGTCGCGTTGCTCGCGGTCGTGACGACGCTCCTGCTCTTCGGTGAACCCGAAGCGCACGTTGGCAGGTTCTTTGGACTTCCTGCCGCTTCCACTTGCAGCGATGATGCCTGCAGTGGCGATAGCAGCACCGCCAATGATAGCTGCGTCACGGGCAAAGGTGCCATTGACGGGGCTGGACATAGCACGACGGAGACGACCGGGGCGAGGCTCGTTAGAGTCAAAGTCTTTCGGACTTTGACTGGTGAATGCGGGTTTAATTGGATTGATGGGCTGAGGTTGTTGAAGAGGTGCGGGACTTGGTCGGCCGAGCATCGGTTCTTGATCAAAGGCCCCAGGCATGGCCGAGTATCGCGACTGAGGAGTACTGAGCGCATCGGAGACTGGTCGTGGGTCAACGTATTGCATCGGCTGCTGCGATGCGCTTGAAGACGAGGTACGTGATGTGGTGACTGGTCGTCCATTTTTATCAAGATACGTTGGTTCGTAATCTTGTCGGCTGGGCCTGATGTTCGAATCGTATGCCTGTTTCGCAGCAGCACCTGTAGCAGCATAGGAGCCAGTGTCCGGGACAGTATTCTTGTAATCTGCATCATAGGAAGGGAGGAACTCAGATGAGTTGCGGGCCTTCTTCTTTTGCTCTTTGCCTCCCCATCGCCAACCCCAAGCGCCAAGTCCGCCGGCGGAAGAGTTGGACCCCATGCTCTCACGGCTTTGGCGACTTGAGAGACGTCTCTCGTGATCGCCAAATGCTAGACCTTCGTCCACGCTGCTCGCATCATCGACATCTGATGGCAGCTCATCTTCCCACTCGTTATCGTCCGAGGACTCCGGGGCACCGTGGCGGCGTTGAGCGTTGGATGAATACTGTCGCTGAGGACCGTTCTTCGAATTGACGTCAGAGCGGCTAGAGCGTTTTCCGACACGCTGGTTTCGTTGAGCGGCGGTCAAGGCAGCTGCGGTGGCTCCAATGCCTGCAATGGTTGCCGCAATGCGCTCCGAGGAAGATCTACGCACAGATCGTCGTGAGCTCTTCTTGCGAAGAGGTAAGCTAGTCTTGCTGCTGAAGCCCTCACCAAAAGCCAGTTCAGAATTGTTCGATGACGAAGATCCATTGCTGAAAGTGAAGAATCCACGTCTCTTCTTGGCATGCTCTTTCTTGGAGCTTCGTCGGCTACCCTCGGTAGGAGAGTATCGACCACTGTTGGATCCGCCAAAGTCTGAGCGGCGAGAGGAGCGGCCTGATGATTGTCGTTGGAGGCCTGAGCGGGAGTCGCTTCGAGAGCGTCTGCGCGAGCTGCTGGCAATAGCCGATGCTCCAAGAGCTGCACCAGCGGCTGCTCCTAAAAAGCTGCTACGGTGACCAGCGGATCGCGAACGAGAGCGAGAGCGTGTCACACGTCGCTTCTCTAGGGTCCCATCTTTACGACGAACTGTCACATACTCGCTTCGACCACTCGAATTGACAACACCATAACTCGTTCGGCGTCGTCGCTCATTTGAGGAGCTTCGGCTACGACGTCGGACGGTAGAGCCTTCGCGATGACCAGACTTGACGCTGTAGGTATCGTCAAAGTCCTTGCGATTTCCGAAAAGAGCGTTCGCTCCAGCAGCGACACCAGCGGCAGCGAGTCCGGCACCTAGGAGACCAGATCGATCACCACTGTTCCTCCGTTTCCGGCTGCTCTCGGATGCGTAGTAGCGGTTGTCCTTGTCCACGCGAGTGCTACCGGATCGGCGGATGGAGTCGTTACTGGACTTGCGGCCAAGGCGTTCATTAGATCGGCGTCTGCGGAGCTCATCGTACGCCTCTCGCTCTCCCGGTTTGTGGAAATGATGTGGTCGTGGCGCATCCCAAGCAGAGGTACGCGGGTCGAAGCAGTACTTGCACACACCAATGTACTCAGTGTACATCTCCATCTTCGCCACATCCTCGGGAGTTTGGATGAGATTGAGCAGGCCGTCCTTGAGTCGCGTGATCGGACCTTTGTGCTCGTGCGGTGCAGGATATTGATCCATAGTGTCCAGGCGGCCAGATTGAAAGCCACCACTGCCAGCAGTATATGGCTGAGGTGAGCGTGGCGGGTTCGTGGCGCCATTGTACATTCCCGAGGGACCTATGACCGGCTCGCTGTGGGAATGTTGGCTCATTCCATACGCGGCGAGACCGGCTGCCGCGGCACCGGCGGCGTAGAGGGGCACACTCGAACCATTGGACTGCTTACCTGTCTTACCTGTCTTACCTGGGGTCGAAGCGCCTGCGTTCGGATACGCACTACTGCTGTTGACCGGTCCATATGATCCTGATGTGTATCCTCCTGAAGGTCCTGATGGGAAGCTGCCTGGGGTTCCTGATGGGAAAGCGCCTGGAAGTGGTGGGTATGTAGACGACCCGGTTGCTTGTGAAGACTGCTGCTGGTACGACTGCGACTGCGACTGGGTCGTGCCTTGAGATTGACCGAGATAGCTGGCACCCACAAGACCAGCTGCTGCCGCAACAGTACCAGCGACCACATTACCTGTTGAAGTCTTGGAAGGCTTCGTGGTCGAGCTCGACGAGGAGGACGAAGTCTTCCCAGTCTTGCCCGGCTTGCTGGGTTTGAAGATGCTCGAAGAAGATGTCGAAGTTTTTCCAGTCTTGCTCGGCTTATCCGACTTGCTCGGTTTCGTCGGTTTAGTGGATGATGAGGAAACAACACCAGCGCCCACAGCTGCAGCGCTCGCCAATGGCACCCCCATGTTATAGAAGTCAGCCGCAGACCCATGGCCAGTATCTTGAGCAGGGTTCGGCACTGCAGAAGCAGTCATAAGATGGGTATCGGGATTGATCCGCATGTTCGGGGTGTGCGGTCGGACTCCCGGCTGTGTGTGGACGGATTCACCCTGATCCAAGTAATAATCTGCGGCCGCGCCAAAGCTGTCCGTCCGGACAGGTTGCAGAAGTCCTGATGAGGGATCCGGTCGGGATATTGGCGCATTCGATGTGTGACCATTCGATTGATTGACCGGGAATTGATAGTCAGGCGCCGGACCGGGCAGACCGCCCGACATCATGGGCTCTTGGCTGAAAGATGAATCAAACATGGGTCTGCCAGGATACTGTCCTGGGAATTGGTCCAGACTTCCCATGGCAGGCAGCGCGCGCGAAGTCTCACCGCGGCTTGATGTCACCTCTGCTCGCGGCGCAGGATCTCTCTCCTTTTCGCGGCGCTTTTCTGAGTTTGAGGGAGCTGTACGCGAGGTTTCCTTCCTTTTCCTCTCCTCACGCTCCCTTTCGCGTTCTCTTTCGCGTTCTCTTTCACGTTCGCGTTCCCGCTCCCTCTCGTGCTCCTTTTCGCGTTCTCTTTCGCGTTCCCGCTCGCGCTCCTTTTCGCGTTCCCTTTCCCGCTCGCGCTCATGACTCTTCTCCCTCTTCTCGCCATGGCTCCGACGACGTCGTTCTCCATCCTTCTCCTTGGTGCGCTCCCGACTTCCTCCACGTCGGCTCTTCCTCTCGGTGCGCGCATCATCGTCGTCTTCCCATTCATCGTCATCGTTGGGAAGCATGCGCAAGGCGCTAGCAGTCAGGCCCTGTCCGCCACTGCGCGAGCTCGAGGCGCCTCCGTATAGTGACTCGCCGTCGTAAGTGCTGCTGGGTCGGCTGGAGCGTCGTCGCTCTTTGGTGTCGTCGTCATCGTATTTGCGCGTTGCGGACGAGACGACGGATTCGGCACGTCCACTGCTCTTTTTGCGATTTGACGAAGATCGTCCTGATGTAGATTTCGCGTCGTTCGCGCCCACCTCGCTCCGACCAGAGAATGCGGCTTTCCACATCTTTGCGACCGTCGGACGGTTCCAGATGTGAGCAGTGAGTGGTGAGGATTATGCGCGTGGCGCGACAAGTTTAACTATTCGTTGGATGGATGGTATATTACAGTCGATTTGAGCGATAGTGTTATTAATCCAACGCGATCATGTGTCGCCGTCGCAATGGTGATCGTAATGCCGTTGGTTTCGGTATTGATCGTGTCGTAAGCAGACGGAGTTGTTCAACATTGCACAAGCGAAAGTCGTCCCGCATGCGTCGATTGAATGCGCCCGCGAAGGCGAACACACGGCACTGCTGCACGATGTGCTGGAATATCGTATGTAATCACTGCATGCAGCTGCAGCTAAGTGTGACTTTTTGTGTGTGCAGCCCGAGCATATAGAGAGGGCTGGTACGCCTGTATTCCCGTTCGTTGTTGTTTATGATCGTGGAAATGGGGTCTAGCGGCAATGAATGGACGGGAATGGCCGCCCGATCGATCCCACCCTGAAACGAGTCCTGGAGGGAATGGAATGGCTGCCCAACTTTGGGCGAGCATGTGTCATCCCATCTTTTGTTGTGGTCAAACAGTAGCGCGCTGGCTGCATGTGGTCTGCGAATTGCCATTCCAGCCACCTTTCCAGGGCACGCTTCATCGCCTGAGCCTCATAACTTTCCGCCTCGGTCCTGGCTGCTATGGAGTACGACAAAACGACAATGTCATTGACACCTGCGGGCATCGACGGAAACACGGCCTGTTTGGGATGCTGGCACGCGTGGCCAGCTAGGATTGGTGGACGACACATGGATTGCTGTTCACCGCCTCTTCGTATTCCGTACAGCTCTCAGACAACCCTATGATGCCAACATAACCCCAGCATCGACCCTAATGTCGTTTCCGCATGGTTGGAACTCATGACAGACACCACGACGAGGCATTTTCATTTCAGTGTCTAGGTACCTACGTAGATAGAAGCCTTTGATCGAAGACTGGTCAATTTCAAGCTGCATTCTCTATATACAGCTGCAACACTTGGTAGATAATACGAGGGTGTTCAGGATATTATCCGCGCTCGTTGCTTCCCACATCTTGGCAGCTGTGCAAGTAAACCTTGGAAGTTGCAACCATTTGTCTCCTCAGCTAGCATGAACATGCAAGCCATCCCGACGTTTGCCACCGCTACAGTACACCACATCGAGGACGAGAAGTTGTGATGTAAACTATTTCAGGGAGGTGGCATGCTCACTATACAGTACTTTCGTAAATAGAAGTACACGAATTACACCTGACGGTAATGATACAAACTTCCCCTAATCACCGACACCCATGCCATTTGCGGTAATGCAGACACGCTGCAACCCATCGCTATTAGACACGCCTGACGCCTTACTATCCCACGCATAATTTCGCAAATCGATGACCGTAGATTTCTGCCGCCAAATACCGTCTACAACGGCGCTCCAAATTGAGCGCGTAACGCGAGAATTTGATCCCGTGCCGAAGGCTCCATGGCATATATCTGCTCCGCTGTGAGAGCCAATACCTGGCGAATGAGGTCCTCCTGACCGGGCGGTGCCTGCGCTTGTTGCGGCGGAGGTGCTTGTGGTGCGGGTGGTTGGTAGGCATTGTGTTGTGTCGGAGGAGTAGGAGCATAGGCATTGCCATACGCTTGAGGAGGAGGGTACTGGCCGTATTGTTGAGGTGGAGGCTGGGGGGGATATTGTGCGGCGACTGGAGGTGGCGGCGCTGGCGCTGCTTGTTGTGGCGGCGGAGGTGCGAGTCCTTGTGACTGAATCAATTGGGCGACGATGTTCGGGTCGACGAGGCCTAGAAGACACATCGCCTGGAAGACTGCGTAGCTAAGTTGCGGAGCTTGCTGAAGCAGGGCGGTTGCTTGTGCTGGATTGCTCTGGCAGAGGCCCTTTAGCTGAGAGATGAAGTCGAGTAATGTGGCTGTAGGTATCGCGGCGAGCGTTTGACTGATGCCGTCGAAGATAGTCACACCGTGAGGTAGATCAGTTCCTTGAGGAAGAGGTGGTAGAGCTGCAGGGTCAGGTCTTCCATTCGATTGATTGTTTGAATTTGAGGGCGGAGGTGCATTTTGACCCATTCCGCTGCGGTTATCATTGCTATAGTCGACCCGAAGTTGTCGCCCATTCAATTCCATGTTGTTGAGATTTCGTACGGCCGAAGAGGCGGCATCTGCATCAGTGAACTCTAGAAATCCGTAGCCCTTTGGCTGTCCACTCTCTTTGTCATAGACCAATCTGAAGCCGGCCACTGTTCCGCATCGCCCGAAGATATCGCATATTTGTTCTTCGCTGACACCTTTGATATACATATGTTAGTCCCAAGCCAAGCGTTCTCTCTCGTTGATTCTGGATGTCGCTCGTACCATATGGAATGTTGCCAACGAAGACCACGCGACCGCCCTTTTCCCTGTTCGCCATGTTCAAGTCCCGCGACGGATCGCCGTCTTGCGTGCCTTTCGTTGAAGCCTCGAGTCGTGAAAGCGCAGACGCTCGTCTGTTTGGTGTTGTATATTACTTCTTGGAGCATATAATCCTCGGTTGTCCAGAATTCAGAGCGCTGTTGGAATGGCAATGCAATTGTGTCTGATATGCAGTCCGTCCAGATTTGCGACAATATCAAGTAGTTGTTTCTTCAACACATTTCAGTACTTCGGCGATGACGTGCACGGACCTTCGCGATCGACTGCGGAAGAGCTTCACGCGACACAATTATTGTCGGCGATGTCATACGTATTTGGACATTTGCAATTTGGTAGATCCGAATCATCGGCAATCTCTTATCCAGAAGGCTCGAGCGAATAAATTGACGACATCATCCGAACGATACAGAAAACGAACAATGGAATGACAGCGGACGCGCAACGTCTGGTGATGATCAACCTCTCAAATCAGCAAGCCTGGTCATGAGCCAGAGCGATCGCCTTTCATAAATCATGTTCAACTTCACGCCGCTTCTAGGCGCACAATCCGCGTCGATCGCATCGCAATCCTTGCTGGAATTGGACGGAGGAGTCAAGATACTGGTCGATGTCGGTTGGGATCCCGCATTTGATGTGAAGACACTCCAGGCTTTGGAAAAGCATGTTTCAACACTCTCTTTGATCTTATTGACCCATGCGACAATCGACCACATCGGCGCGTATGCGCATTGCTGCAAACACATACCTTCATTCAACAAGATTCCAGTATACGCAACTACACCAGTCATAAATCTTGGACGGAATCTCCTCACCGACCTCTACTCATGCGCACCACTTCTGACCTCGATTCTGCCATCCTCTGCTATTTCTTCAGCTCTTGTCTCGGATTCAACGGATCCTTCATCGAATATCCTTCTTTCCTGTCCGACTGCCGAAGAGATTGCATCATATTTCCATGCCATAAACCCTCTGAAGTACAGTCAACCTCATCAGCCAATCCCTTCGTCTTCCTCGCCGCCTGTAGGCAATCTCACCATCACTGCTTACAGCGCTGGTCACACACTTGGAGGGACAATATGGCATATTCAACACAGTCTCGAGAGCATCGTATACGCTACCGATTGGAATCAAGGACGAGAGAATCTTCTATCAGGAGCAGCATGGCTTGGAGGTGCAGGTGCGGAGATTATTGAGCCTTTACGTCGGCCTACCGCTTTGGTTTGCAGCTCACGAGGGGTTCAAAAGAGTGAGACGGTATCGCGGAAAAAGAGGGATGAGCAGTTGGTGAGCCTGGTACGCGACACTATTGCTCAGGGCGGCAAGGTTCTGATCCCGACAGATTCGTCGGCAAGGGTGTTGGAATTGGCGTTTGTGCTCAATCACACCTGGAGGGAGAACATCAGCGGACCTCATGGAGCGACATATAAAGATGCCAAAGTCTTCATGGCTAGCAAGACGGGCGCCAGCACAATCAAGCAGTTGCCGAGTATGCTGGAATGGATGGATGATGCCATTATTCGTGACGCTGAAGCCGCCATGAATAAGGACAAAGGCGATGACAAGGTCCTGAACTTACTAGACTGGCCGTATGTGAAACGCATCGAACGAAGGAGTCAGCTTGATCGGGTTTTGAAGCGGGCACAACCCAGCGTATTGTTGGCGGCTGATGCCTCATTAGAATGGGGATTCTCACGACAAGCTCTTGAGAGCGTTGCTGGGGATTCGCGAAATCTCATCATTCTTACTGAACTCGATTCAGCTCAAGACAAAGACAGTTCCAGCATTGCACAGCAGCTAAACGGACTGCTGCGGGAGACTGCACATATTGAGAGCAGCAGCGGTGCAAGAATCGTCAACTTGGACGGACAGCAGCTGCAGTTAAGGACCGCATCCACCGAGGCTCTCGCTCAAGATGAGGAATTGTTGCATCAGCAATTTCAGGCGCGACAAAGGCAAATGCACAGTAACTTGCAGGGTGACAATGCTGCCAATGACACAGCCATGGCAGAAATTGCCGACGATCAGGCCTCAGACGACTCTGAATCTGAAGATGAGAACGACGATCCAGAACACCAGGGACGAGCGTTGAACGCATCCGCCCAACTGACACAAAGCAACAAACGGAAAGTCGGACTCACTGATGCCGAACTGGGTATCAACGTTCTGCTCCGCAGCAAACATGTACATGATTATGATGTACGAAACAAGCGTGGCCGAGAGAAGATGTTCCCGTTCGTCGCTCATCGGCAAAAGGCGGATGACTTTGGAGATATCATCAAACCGGAAGAATATCTCCGCGCTGAGGAACGTGATGACGTCGACGGAGTTGACATCAAAGGCGGTGCGGCGAATCAAGAGTCGCTCGCTCTGGGTCAGAAACGCAAATGGGATGACTCAAGGACTGGCGTCTCCAAGGAAAAACGTGCGCACAAGGATTCTCCGATCAAGAAACCTCGAACGGACCGACAGCCTGATGATATCGATGCGCTCATCGCTAGAGCGACCGGCGAGAGTGGCGAAGGTGCCGATGCTGCGAACGGTGCCCGAGCGGGATCCGAAAGCGACAATGAAAGCGAAAGCGATTACGAGCCTGATGACGGGGCAGATGATGTGCCGAAGAAAGTTATATTCACTCCACGAACGCTCAGCTTGCAGCTGAAGGTCGCCTTTGTGGATTTCGCAGGTCTTCACGAAAAGCGGGATTTGCAGATGTTGATACCACTCATACAGCCACGGAAGCTGATCCTGACATCAGGTAACGCATCCGAAACCCGGACATTGGCGGATGAGTGTACACAGCTTCTAGCTGGCGGCAACAAGGCTGTGGACATACTTACGCCGGTGAATGGTGAAACCGTAGACGCTAGTGTGGATACCAATGCCTGGACCCTAAAACTCGGCCGATCACTGGTCAAGAAACTCCTGTGGCAGAACGTCAAAGGTCTCGGCATTGTTGCTCTTACTGCCCGGCTCGACGTGGAAGCCATTGAGGACCCGGTCAACGCCGCGGACGAGAATGTCAAGAAGAAGATGCGCCTCATCAAGGGTGAAGCAGAGGGAGACGAGCACGACCTCACACAGGGGAACCCAACCGACGAAGCAACATCTGTGGCCCCTAAGAACACCGCCGAATCCATCAAACCCCTCCCCTCCATCCCAGTTCTCGACGCCCTCGACAGCACCACGTCCACCTCCCTCTCGACTTCCACAGCACAGCGCCTCACCACCCAACCCGTACACGTCGGCGACCTCCGCCTGGTGGATCTCCGCCGCATGATGTTGGCCTCAGGCCACACCGTGGAATTCCGTGGCGAAGGCACTCTCCTCATCGACAGCACCGTCGTCGTGCGCAAATCCGCTTCTGGGCGCATCGAGGTCGAGGCTGGCGCCGGAGGGCTCAGTCTGCCGCCTTACCGCACCAAGGAGGGCCAGGGAAGCTTTTTCGCGGTGCGGAGGATGATCTATGAGGGACTTGCGGTCGTGGCAGGAGTGTAATCGTCTATACATTTTTGCTTGGGAGGGAGGAGTTGTACACCATGGATGCGCTGGGCGAGTGTGATTTGGAATCCCGTGATGATGCGATGGAGTTTTTGGAGGTGTCTTGTGTATCATATCACTCACATGATTTGTGTGATGAGAGTGTACTGCTTGTTGTGCGAGCCCGCCTACTGTACAACGTTCGAATCGCCGTCGTTCACCAATTTCGGCGAAGCGAAGTCAGCACCTCTATATGCCTCTAACGTAGAACGCTATTTCCACGCGAGCGCATGGGCAGAGGTCGCTCAGGACTGCATGATTCGATCATGACTGTCTGCACCACCCCTTGTCACTCATTAGACGATCACCCGGACGTCGTTCCCAAGGCAGCAGGAGCCATCGTTTTGATTCGGCCTACACTGCAAAACGCCCTACCCGATGCCAGCGTATGGGCTGACGTCGCTCCGGGCAGCATAATTCGATCACGACTACCTGACTATACTGTAGAATGCTCCCCTCGTGTCATCAGTGTACGGGTCGACGATGCCCAGGACAGCATGGTTCGACCGCGACGTTCGGAGCATTTATTTTGTCTTACATGGTTATGGCTCGATTGGGCAGGTCGAATGCCGGCGCTTGATCGGGTCATGTTGTGGATCGAATTCTTGTACCACCCCACCCCTGTACTTCCTTATCTACCTATGTAGGTAGCTACGCTGGCAAACTTGTCCTACGAAGCCAGGAGAGAATCAACTCTCAGTAGGATAATACGCTGTCTACTTCAGCGGTGTGCACAGCGTTTTCAGCATTGCAGCAAAGACATAAAGCTGGTCCATCGCTACTGCCAGGATGAAGAACATCTTTCCGTTCTCAATGATCCATCCTGCAGTGAGCTTTCTTCGAAGGAAAGCACCGCCGACAATACCCCTGACCAAGCCCCAACCCTCGGTATATAAATTTCAGCAACCACTACCGCCGACCACGACAACACATGAATTTCTCTACCTACCAGTGGCGTGCTGACGGCGGGTATCTCCCTCCTGCGGGACACCAGCCGGCCATGCTCTACCACGGCGCCCCACCGCCGTACGTCGCGATGCAGTTCTACCCGGCGAACACGTTCGTTCCAGTGCCTCCTCCCGGAGCACTCGCTCCGAGCCCAAGACCGCCTCCGCCCATGCCGCAAACGCTCATTGCAAGCAGAAAGCGGAACCCAAACCACCCACCGGCGCTGAGACCTGGCATGAACTACATGTTCGGCCCGGAACATACGCACCTGCACATCTTCGGCAAAGCATCCAAGATCTGGAAGGACAGATACCACGGCCAGGCCCAGTAAGCACCCTCCTACAATCCACCCGGTGTAGGCGAAACCCCTCATCAGCATGATTTATTCTTTTCTACTCGTCGAAAATCCATTCCTCGAGGCTGACAAGACTTTCCCACAGCAAATTTAAGCAATTCAAAGTCTCGACCACCCTCACTGTCCAAAATGTCATCTCCAACGTCCTCAACAACACAGATCCAGAGTACTGCAAAGGCTGGGCGGTAACGGAAGTCACCGAACTAGGTTCGATGGTGTGGAAGAAGGTATGTCTTCCGATTTGTATTTCCCTCGTTTATTCCCAAGACCGACGAGTTTCCGAGACTTCTGGGTGATAAATCGGATGCTAATCATCGTGCAGGGTTCGCAGATCACGTTTTCAAGCGACAAGGCGAAGAAGACGCTCAAGGACGTTGGTTGGGATAGTTCCCGTGGTGTCGGCCGGCCTCCGGTTTGGTTGGTTGTTCACCAGGTCTGAACCTTCTGAGGAACCTTTGGTCGATCACGATCATGAATCTTGATGAATCTTGCTCGACCTATTATCTAGGCGTTTTTGGCGGAATTTTCTGGGATCGATGTTTTCAGGAGAGATTTCGGGTTCGACCTTTTGGAAAATCTTGGAAGGAATTTTTATCTTATCGGCGGACATTGTTTCATTTTCATCCTTGAGAGGGATTGTCGGCTGTTACGATGTGTTGATTCCTGTATCTATTGGGGACCATGACAGGTTCAATCAACATGCTCATATTCTTGAATGAGAGATTCAAAAGAAGGTGCATGTACCGTGATGTGGGCCATACCTTACCACTGACGATATCGATACTACTCTCTGAAAAAAATTCCCATCTCCGGTACGCATTATCCAACCTTCTCCCAAGCCCTCCACCACAGTCCCACATTGACCGCCACCAACAAATCCAACATCTGTACTCCATCCGGCCAGATGATCAATTTGCCCAGTTTGGCCTGTTTCCCGCCAAAACCACCTCCAGCCTTCTCTTGGCCAAGATTTTGGAGTATTCGGACATCATGGTCATCGAAGTCGTCGTCATCGGAGTCATCGTGAGGGTTGTTCGTGCTAGTTGAGAGAGACAGGGAGGAGTGTGGACGGCGATCACTGTTGGGTACTACTGCGCCTGCAGCGAAGGCGGATCGAGGCCGTATGGTGGTTTTGTTGGAATTTGGGAGGTTAAAGCGTAGCTCGCTTAATTCCACGGGCGAATCGTAGGGTTCGTTGGGAAGACGGTGGCGACATCTTAGGTTGTTCCCGACTTTGCTGGGGGTGAATTCGCAGGTGGTTCCCCATGGACTCAGGAAATTGTAGACGCTGCTGCTGCTGGTAGAGGATTGCTGGGAGTGCACTGGTTTGCGATGAGATGATTTGGATGAGACGTCGGCGGAGCGACGGAAAAGCCGACGTTTTTGAGTCGTCGGGGTAGGTTCGGGTTCGCCCGATCTAATGGTGGGAAGAAGTGGTGGCGAAGAGTAAAGAGCGTTTGGAGATAGTGGAAATCTGTCGGAGGGATGGAGTTGTCGTCGGAAAATATGACTTGACGGCTGAGAAGACACCGTCGAGCTTGTGAGCGCATCTTGGACTTGCAGATCCCCGTGCTCGTTGTCGGAAAGGAATTGTTGATAAGATGGATTCAGAATCGTAATTTCCAGAGACAAACCAGCTCTTCGGTCTTGAAGACGGGATCGCCTGACATTATTGCCTGCCAGAGAATCGACTCCGGGAAGCGCTAACATATCACTTATGTTGGCGACGTTCCATTGTTCACATGAAACTGGATCGCGCCTGATGAGGGTCAGTGAGCCGAAATCTGTATTTGGGATATCTTGATTTGGCTCTGATGTTGATCTAATACGATTCTGCCGCGGACTTTGATTTTCGTAATTTGCATGCGGTGGTTCAGATTGGTGGTCGAAAGGTCGTCCGTACATCTCATTCGACGGCCCAGCATCATCTTGTGGTATCGCAGGCAATGGCCGTCGCGGCCTGGAAGGAAGAATCGACGAATCTGTCCGCTGCGGTGAAGGTACTTGTCTTGCAGTACCTATCGCTTTCCTCGCAATGCGAATTTCGGATCCGTTCTGATCCGTTGGTGAATATGATGTTACCGGCATTGACAATGGTCGTGGCGGAGGAGCTGGCTTCCTTACAATCCGACCATCTTGGACTATAGGCGCATAAGTCGACGTCGGACTACATGATTCAGCAGGTGATTGGTCGTCATCGATTTTGTCGAGATCCTCCTCTCGGCTAATGTGCACGTAGTACAAGGAGTTCTGAACGTCCTCGGCCGAGACAACCTTCTCTCGAGGCTTGAGAGTGGTCAGGAAGACGTCTTGACTCCCTGGAACTCTTGCTATGTAGAGGATGAGAGGTCGTAGAGGGATCGCTGATGTCCCTTGGCTTGGAGACGAAGGAGGTTCGGCCGCAATTCTGGTGATGGAGGAGAGGGAAGTTGCCTCCATGATGACCGCCATTTTTTCTATATTCGCCGTTCGAGGTCTTGTTCTCGAGACAGTATTGCTGCAGATGGTCGATTGCAGGAGAGATAGTATCCATGTATGTGAGTTGGATCCTGCTCTACGGGAACGACGAGCGTGTGTACAGCCGTGTTATTCTAAAACTCCATCTGGGTAAAACTATGACGAACACAATTGCTTGTTTTTGCTGAAGGTGATATCATGCGTTCGTATATATCGAAATTCCCGAGCTCGCAAGAACAATCTTTTGATATTGTCTGTAGGAAAGATGCTCACGCGAGCAAAACTCGACATCGCATCCAGCGTCGATCAGTGCTAAGAAATCGAGGTTGCGACGCCGCAGTGGCGGTGCAATCTAGACAATGATATACACATGGGCACGCGTTCGGCTTCGCCTTTGGATCGGAAATGACTCAGAATATGCCGACAGAGTCATCCCAGATGAAATTGATCAATGGGAAGGTCTTGTATTCGAGGAATTGATCGCATTGAATGAGAAGCAACGTTTATGAAGAGCTCCTTGGGCTTCGACAACCTTGGAAGCTGGTATGAACATGCCTCCCGCTCGACGTCATCCTGTGCATAGTAACATACAAGAGGAATGTCCTACTTTTATACAATCTAATTTTGTACCTCTGCAAGAATATTCACAATTTATTTAGACTGCATGGATGCGTAGTTTCGTTTGTGCATTGCATTTTCCGCTCCAAATGCAACCGACCTAGAAGCTCCTCCATGCAGGCCTCTAGTCATGGTGCTCGTCTCTTGCAGTTGCAACTCACGGATACACATCACGATACATCTCATCGACGCGGAATAAGCAAGCGCAGGAGACTGATGGTGTAGTAATAGGCTCAGCGGGGAGCTGATAGGTTTGTTGTTTGTACAAATTATGCTTGTACACGCTGGTCGAATCGGAAGCTCGTGAGGCTCTCCATGGTGGACTTACGCCGGACATTCTCTGGACTGCCACCACCGCCGCCTCCGCTCAGCTTCCGCCGAGTCCAGCCCAAAACGCCAAAGATGTCCTTGTTCATCGTCATTTGCGCCATCGTGGTATCATAAAAGCTTCTCTTCGTTTCTGCAGTGCCAGCGCCGCTGCTGCTCTTACGGCGAAGTCCTCCCCCTCCTGCTGCAGCAAAATTTCGGTTCGTTTTGGGAGTCGAAGCTCGAGGTCCGACTACTTGAGCCGAACGATCGACATCTGAGTCGAATCGCGCGGCAGATCGGACGGAGCGGTTCATCGCCGCCGCCGCCGTTGCCATCGCCTCTTGGTTCTCACCAGCTTCGTCTCCCGCGTACCGCTACTCGATGCCGTGCTCGGCTTTGAGCTTTTCTAACTTTTGCTCGCGCTCGGCGAGACTGGCTGCGCTTTTGGCCATCTTCTCAGGCTGTATCAAGGGTTAGTCATGTGGCTAAATTGCGGAGCATGATGGTGAAGTGTATTACCTGGTGGTACAGAACGACCAAGTAGCGATTTTGAAAGTTGAACCCGTTCAGTTTATCGCACGCGGCCTTGGAGTCCATGACATCTTCGTAGACAACGAACGCAGTTCCCTTGGTGTTGTTTGCGATTCCTTGACGAATTTGGCTGATCTTTTGGTTAGTCTTGAAGCATCTACCTAAGGTTCATGTTGAAGAAACGAACCGGATATGGCCGAATTTGCCGAATAGGTCAAAGAGTTCCTCGGGTGTGACGGTGTAGCTGAGGTTCTTGACGAAGAGGGCTCTATTGTTTTAAGATTAGTCGTCAGTCACGCGATCATGACGTTCCGGCGCTCTTGATCGCAACTTTTGATATCGACGTACCGATTGATCTCGGGAGCAAGCTTGGAATTGCGACTCATAGCTTGGCGAAGCGGAGGACAATGGACTGTGGTTACAATAGATGTTGTAGGGAAACGAGAAAGTTCCAGTAGGCAACTTCGGCGTATGGAGAATGATGCGGCGGCGGCCGCGCGGAGACAGTAGAGCACGTGGGAGAGTTGCGCGATCGATGATCACGTGAAACACGGCTGAATCGGCAGGCCCTTTGGTGATCGTGAATGAAACCTCAGGCTCCCAACCTCTCTGTCTTGCTGCGCAATTCATCCGGCCTAAATGATGCTGCAGTATACTGCACAAATGTGTTCCAATACTGTGCAGTACAGTAGGCATTTGTCCTTACAATAAGAGTCTGGTCAACTGTACATGGTACAATCAATCTTACTGTAGCCTTTCCCTCACATGAGTCAATGCGCCTGGCCCTCACTCACGGGCGACACATGTTTTGGCCAGTGCTACTGCTGTATGCAGTATACAGTACAGTACAGTCTCCATCACCGCAGCGCTACTGGAGACCGCAACTGAGCAATTCACCACCGCGGCAGCTACGGCGGCTTTCGTGGGGCTTCACACGGTGAACATTACCGCCCGGCGAAACTCGCTTGTGCTTCAGCGACTACCACTCACGACAATCCTCACCAGATCAATCGTCGCCATAATCCACCGCATGTGATTCCTCAAGACCTTCCAGAAACCCCATTCCGCATGTGAGCCTGTTCGGCCGGTCACTCCCTACGCGCCCGGCAGATCCTCACCGCGATCACATCTCTCACCTCACCTCCGAAGTCCGCAGCCCACCTCACCTCAATGCATAACCCAACGTTCAAGAGGCCAGAGGCCCATTGCCGTCCCGGACGTTCTCCCTCGCCGCCGAGCCAGTTCGTTGAGCCATTGTCGCCAGTCCTGGGCACAAAATCACTCGCGCCGATCTTCACATATCCAGCTGTGACTCAAAATGAGCATGGGAAGACAGTTGGCCGCCGCGGAGATGATGCATGGCATGAGACGCCGACGGCAAGGTCAAAAGGCGCCGGGCAAAAGAGCAGGTCACATCATCGAACGCCCTCCAACATAGACGCTCTGGCGGAGGTTGCGCTTGCTGCCAGTCCAGTATTTCAGTTCACGACAACGACCATAATCCCTTCAACAACAAGTACGCGCAAGTATAATCATACACATTCAGGTCATGGCAGTGGTGAACCACCTCATAAGCGTGCTCGATCCGAATTAATATCTTCAGCAACGCTTCCGCGTGACTTCTCACGACCAGCGACCAGTTATGAATCACCAGTGGACAGCTATCAGAGTAGAGCAGAAGAAGCTGCTCTGCTTCTGAACTTCCGCGCAGGCGGGTGGCCGGTGGCTGAGGCTACACCATCTCAACATGCGCAATCTCTGCCAAGCTCAGATTCTTATGTGTCAAAAGCCACCCGACCTCATGCTAATAGTCTTCCGCGAGATGCTGCCCCTGCGAGCTTTACTAATACTTTACCACGGTCCGGACTCCTGCCACCGTTTCGACTGGACAAACGAATCACGACTTCAAAGGGACTGTCCAGCACACGAGAAGTCACCTCAAATGGTCGTGGATATGCCGAACATGCTATCAAGGAGGATGCGGTCCGTCCTGGCACCAGCGGAGGAACTACGTTTGAGCTGGGCTCGTCGGCTACGCAATACAAGGTCAAGCACGACGATGAAGTTTCACTCTCCCGTACACCGTCCGACGAAGATTCGCGCACCAACAGTATTGACCCAAACACAGGCGAAGCTTCCGAAGCTGCACCTGTGAAGAAACGACGTGGCTGGCCTAAAGGAAAGCCTCGTGGACCCAGCAGTCGAAAGTCCATGGTTGAGAAGCCTGCACCAAAGCGATCGACAGCTCGACGCAAGACAACTGATGCTGTACAGCGGAGTAAGAACGAAGGTGTTGCAGAGTCATCCGACAGTGATGCAACCATCTTGCGAAGGCGGAATAGTTTGTCTGATGCTATACTGACGACCGGAAGAACACCTGACCAACATAGGCGATCGACATCAGTGCCGCGGGACATTCACATGATCATCCGCTCTTCCACTTTATCGAAGCCAACCCGTCGCACAACTCGAGTAACCCAAGAAATAAGTTGTGCTGGTTGTGCCATCGTTAGAGACTTGCTAAACTATAATGGCGAGTTGAAGGATGAATGGATCTCATGCAACGGTTGCAAGCAATGGTTTCACTTTGACTGTGCTGGCTTCAAAAAGGCTCACGAGGTTCGTGATGTGGACAAGTACTTCTGCCCTCCTTGCGAGCCAGCGCATGGCAAAACGACTTATGTTCGCAAGAGCACGCGCGCGCACGTTTCAGTCGATTATGCCGAGCTCCAGAAGGGTGTACTTAAGACCAGCGAGGAGAGTATGGAGCATCATTACATTCAACCTATCAAGGATGGCACTTTTCAGTTCGATCCTGAGTTTTTCCCTCGCATGCCGCCGGAGCTGGTCACTAAAGACTTTTTCGAACGTGGTGGTTTTGTGGAACCAATTTGCATTCCTGCGTCACTCAATCCCCGCCCCTGGCTGAAAAAGAACAGCGAAACTAAGGACGAAGACGGCGACGTTGAAATGACCTCGAGTGCGACGGATGACAACGACTCAGATGGCCTAGCGCTGGACGATTTCGAATACGATGCTCTGCCAGATGTGGGTCAGGATAAATTGGGAATGGTCATGCCACAAGATTTGACAGTCCGTCAAGTGTGTAGCTTGGTTGGGCCTGAAACACCGCTGGATGTGATTGATGTCAAGACACAAAACTCAGGAGGCAAGAAGTGGAATCTCAAGCGATGGGCTGACTATTACGAGGAAACAGGCGACAAGCACATTCGGAACGTCATCTCGCTCGAGGTCTCTCAAACCAAACTGGGACGGCTACTTCGTCGTCCTCAGGTTGTGCGAGAGATTGACCTTCAAGATCAGATCTGGCCTGCCAAGGAGGTGGAGCAAGGCAAATACCCGAAAGTCCAATTCTACTGCTTGATGTCGGTAGCGGATAGTTACACGGACTTCCACATCGACTTCGGTGGTAGCAGCGTCTACTATCATATTCTTAAGGGAAAGAAGACATTCTTCTTCATCCCGCCCACCCCAAAACACCTCAAGGCATACCAAGATTGGAACGACAGTCATGAGCAAAACTACACCTTCCTGCCAGACATCACTAAAGAATGCTATCGCGTCGATCTCGGCCCTGGCGATACCATGCTGATCCCCTCGGGCTGGATCCATGCCGTTTGGACCCCAGCTACAAGTTTAGTCATCGGTGGCAATTTCCTCACGAGAATGTCATATCGCAACCAATTCCGCGTATACGACATTGAAAAGGCCAATGGTACGCCGATGAAGTTTCGCTATCCTTACTTTGTCCGCATCATGTGGTATACTGTCATTCAATATCTGGAGAAGGATCCGCTCCCCGAGGAAGTGTCACAATCGTTCCTAGCAGGCAAGCAATTCGAGCGGGAGACTCCCATCTGGGCTGATTATGACGGTGATCTCGCTGCGGCGGATTCCCGTTCTGGTGCTCAGAACGAGAGATACTATAGCCAGGCCGAAGTCGAAGGCCTTCCTGATTTGGCACAATTCGTCTTCCGCACTGTCATGGTAGTCATGGGCCGGGTTGAGGGCATTTCTGCGGAACAGATGAAACGAGTTAATAGCTCGATTCCGAAAGGTCACGGCGATCCTCTGGACCTGGCGAGAGCGTTCGGATTGTGGGTGGCATGGAAGCGAGGCAACGAAGACCCACCTGCATGGGCGCATCCGGATGCTGTGCTCCCCAACCGCAGTGAAGAAGGACCTCCCAAGAAATTGTCCCAGCGTGCATTGAAGGAGATGGAGCGCAAAGAAGCCATCGCCGCTTGGCGCATTGCCCCAGACCGGCAAAGCGCGCGAGTGAAGAAGAACAACGCGGCAGTGGCCGCCGCTAGTACCAGCACGAGCAACAACGGCAGCGGGAGCGGGCCGACAGCCGCGTCTCCTGAACGCGAAAGTCAAGTGACATCTGCATCTACCAGCAAATTTATCCCTACACCTTCAAAGCCGCCTCCTCCGTCTTCGCCGCAGCAGAAGCAGAAGCAGCACGGTCCCATCAGCGAAGGCGAAAGTCATCAAAGTCATCATCGGAACGAAACCACACCATCGTCGCGGATGAATTCCTCATCAACGACGACCACCACGACCACCGCCACGATGATGTCAACGCAATCGATGCCGTTCGCTATGACCGCGATGCATGGCCAACATCTCAGCACCCCAAAGACATCGGTGTTGGGTCCTAAGCGCGTTGCTTGCGACGCTTGTCGAAAGCGACGTATTCGTTGCAAACACAAAGATTTCGTCATGCAAATCGATGATATCAATAATGTGAGTCCCGTTTGGCAGGCGTCACCATCATCATCGATGGGCCAGATCCATCAAGCAAATCCATCAAATCATCATCTCCATCAACACAATGGCAACAACAACAATTCGATCACCAAGGGCAATGATTCGGAAGCGAAATTTTCCAATCATGGTGATGACGCGATCACCGTCGCCGCTGCCGATACCGCTGCCACTGCCACCCTTTCATCGTCTAATGCATCAGAGGTATTAAATGAAAATATCCAGGTCACTCCCCTACGAACAGTACGAAATGGCAACTACCTCAACAATTTCTTCGACGGTCATCAACAAAGTCCGAATGCATATGGTTCGCCAAACGACAAATCCATCGACGGCCAAGGCTTTGCTCCCGGAACCAATGCTTACGTCAATGCCAACATTCCTATGGCAATGAACGGCATCCACATCTTTGGCGATGCCCCCAAACGCGGTCGGAGTAAGGCGTGTCTCGAGTGTAGAAAATCCAAGGTGGGTGAAGATCAAATGTCTAATGCACCGTTACTAATATTGTCCAGCGTCGATGTATCCATGATGAAAACGGCCAAGTAGACCCGGTCAAAGCGGCTGAAACTCCAATCCCTCGCGGTTCGGCCTCATCAAAGAAGCGACCATTCGGCAGTGAAGGTTCGCCACCGCAAGCATCGATGATCGGCAACGACCATTTATCAACACCACAACACCACGACGATGACGTCGACTCAGCTATGCGACGACTTTCAGCTGCACTAGGCGGCTCGAATCATGTTCAAACACCACCCGTCTTCCAGATGCAAGTCCCGCCGCAGACAGCGGTCTCTAATGATGTGCAACACATCCCCAACGGGCACGACCAGAATTCACTTCCCATCGATCCTAGTCTATCAGCCATGTACTGCGAACCGAACGATTCAAACGTCTTTGTCAATCACGAGAATCCATTCGCATCGCCAGATCGCTCGCATGCATTTGGAATGCCGTCGTTGGAGCAAATCGCGAGTGAGGTTCTTGACATGAATGGCGGACATGGCCATCCGGATGAAGGCTTCTCAGCTCAGGAGTCCGAGGTCCATCAAGCGGACGTCCTCAATCAAGGCACTGAGAACAGTGTCGCCGACCTGAAGGGCGATGTTCACAAAACTGACGGCAGTGTCGATTCCGCAATCTCCCTCGCCGCCAGCGACAGTCTCGACAAGACGCCGCCAGCTTCATCGCCGAGCACATCGTTCAACGCCGAGCAGCTGTCTGGACCTATTCAGCGCTCCGTCGAGCTTAACAATGCCATCTCTTCCACCTCAGACTCCCTTGCTACTGACGCACAGCCAGCCGCTTCGATTCCGCTGTACAGACCTCCGCCACCTCCTTCTGCTTCGCCGGAATTGTCCAAGCGACAACCTCTGCTCCCCATCAATGGCAGCAAGACCGCCCCTTCGGCTCTCCCAGCTAGCACCACACCCAATAAGCGAAAACGTGACTCTCACTCCGAGCACTCCGGCTCACCAACCTCAATGCACAAAAAACCTCATCTCAGCGTTACGCAGCGTCGTCCGTCCCAAGTTGGTCACGACGGAGAATGTTCGAAGCCGGACGGCCTTGTCGCGGACGTCGTCGAGGAGGTCTCCCAGCTTTTCGAGGAGGACGCGGAGAGTCTCGAATTGGCCAAGGCTCTGCAGCAGGATGATCTCGGGTTGCGAAAGCGTAGCAAGTAGAAATTGCGCGCTTTGTGATTTCGATGATTATTTCGACTTCTTGTACCCCTTTTTGAAAGATGCCTTGAGAGAAGATCTTCGAGGTGGCTGGTGATGGATCGGAGAGAAATGCACGTTTCCTCATTTCCGGAAATGTTGCATGAGTTGAAGGAGGAATTCTTGACCTTTCATTAATTTGGTAGGCTGGTTTGGCTGCCCCCGTTGTGTTATTGCTGTTGTATTACTACTATCACTACTCTTACTCCCTTTTTCAACCACACATATGCATTAGAAATTTTTGGGAGTCTTGCTCGGATTTTCTTGGGATGAGAGCAAGGGATGGAAATGGGAATGGAGCTGGGAAATGAAAGAACTCAAGGAACCGGTCGATTTTATAACCTCTCGTTTCAAACGTCCTTTGCAAGTTTCTCCTTGAAGACAGGAGTTTCATTCGTTGTGAAGCTGAAATCAGGTGCTAATGAAGAGAAGGGGTTATGTAAATTGCAAATTGAAATGCTCGTTGCACGTCTTCTTGTGATCTGCATTGTCTGTTGTGGAGATTGGATGTGGAAAGAGATTTAATCGCACAGGTCGAGTATCTCTGACCGGAATCGTTGATCGCAGCCCTCATCGTGTTTCATTTCTCATCGTTATTCGTCATGGGTGATGTGCTGTATCTTCATGTGATGCTCGCCAGCTTTCTGCTGCTGCATGCTTTTGTGCAAGACGATACGCTTCACGACAAGCAATTTATATGCCTTCCTCTTGGGAGACTTCCCTCGCCTTCATCATCTCACGACGCTCAAAAGACAAGGATCAAATGTGAATCTCCGCTGCCTTCCGCAATCGATTCATCACTGCTGCCGCGGCATCCACTTCTCCGTTGTCTTCGCCATCGTTCTCATCATCGATCCCTTCGACGAAGATGACGTCCACATTTTCCCTGTCCAGCGCGCGCAATGCGGAAAAAATCCCCCGCGCGATCGCGGACGTCTGTGGTCCCAGGCGGATGTCGTAGATTTGGACTGCTTTTCCTGCGGAGTTTGGAATGGTGTGAGGAGTTATAGTGGGTTCCCCACCGCTGCTTCCAGAGGGACTGATTTGGATTTCATGGAGCATGGAGGCGAAGCCTTGCAGGGTAGAACTAGTGGGAGTTGATGAAGGAGTATGGGAGGCGGTCGCCGATGATGTTGTTGTTTCGGAGGGTGTGTCAGCCTTTTGAGTTGTGATAATGTTTCCCCCACCGTCCCCTGTATCATTCAGAGACAAATTCCACGTCTTCGTCCGCACCAGCCCAATGTTACTGCCCGCGCCAGCAGTCTCCGCCCCCTCCAACGTTTCTCTCATCTCTGATAAAGTCGGCGCCGCACGCCTCGCTTCGTACAGCACCACTGTTGCCTTTGGCGAATAGTGTCGATACTTCATTCCAGGTGCCCTTGGCGCAGTGCCCGCCTCCGAAACATTCTTGTATGCAATCTGCGTAGCCTCCCACCCTGGAACCTTACGAATCTGGTCCAGACTGATCCCTCCCGGTCGAAGCATCGAAGGGGGAATACTTAGACCATCGACGACGGTGCTTTCTACGCCGACCGCACAGGGCCCTCCGTCGAGGATAGTGTTGATACGGCCCTGGAGATCATGGGCGACGTGCTCGGCAGCAGTTGGGGAGGGTTTTGTCGAGGCGTTGGCGGAGGGCGCGGCGAGGGGCACACCGGAGGTGTGGATTAGGGCGAGGGCGAGCGCGTGTCGGGGAATCCGAGCGCCGAAGGTAGTGAGACCGGCAGTAACTTCGGGAGCGAGAGGAGAAGGAGAGGGGTTTGGAAGAATGATTGTAAGAGGGCCTGGCCAGAAGCGTTTGATCAATTCGTGGTAGATTGAAGGTATTGGATCTTGAGAGATCTGGCTATCAGTTGCCATTGTCGTTGACGATGATCGTGGTTGTAGGACAGATCGAATTTGTTCGAGCGAAGAAAAGTGGACGATTAAGGGATTGTCTGAGGGTCGTTGCTTCGCCTTGTAAATACCTCGCACTGCATCACTTCTCGTTGCATCGGCTCCCAGGCCGTAGACGGTTTCAGTGGGAAATGCCACGGGAATGTCTGAAGTCCGAATCTGTTCAGCGGCTCGTAATAGATTCTGAACGTCGATTGATTGAGAATTAAGTCGGATCTCCAGCGAATCGAGAATATCGTTGGGAACTTGCTTGGCTGTTATGACTCCTAGTCGACTTGCATCGACGGGGAGAATGTGAGTCTCCATCTTGGAAAGGATCGAAGTTGGCGAGTCGTTGGGTTAAAGACTTGGTTCATGCCAGATTATGAAACCTCAGCTTCTATCTGAAAGTATCTACAGCCACTCAAATCGCGATGTTCTATACACTGATATGTATATCCTGAGATCAGGAAATCAAATTTTACGATTGGCATGTCGGTTCGACTTCAATCTTTCCTCAAGCACAACTCAAAAGTAATCTATATATTCTATATAATTTGACATGAAGCCCACATCGGTTGCGTGGCCCAATGGCAAGGCGCTTGACTACGAATCAAGAGATTCTGGGTTCGATCCCCAGCGCGATCACGTGCTTTTTGCCTCTTAGGAGGTACTCTTTTTGTTTGTTTTGTGCCGAATCGCAAGAATGGCTCAAGAAGAACATTTTCATCCACTAATCAAGAATTTTCATCGAGTTGTTGTTGAGATATCGTCGTTTGAAGTTAGTGTTGATGACTTAGGGTGGTGGTGAAATTTGGAAATCGCGCTTCCGTTCGAACCAAAATGCAGCCCTGGAGCGCGGTCATTTTAGCGCATCCTCGACAGGTGTGAATCACACATTTCAAATATGATTTTTGGAACCTTAGAAGGCGAACCTTTTGGTTTGGCTTGGCTTGGAAAGCATTCAGTACAGTCATCGATGGTTGACATTTCCAAGGTGGATGACTTCCTTAGGGTTTCGAAGGGCCATCGTTGAACATGTCTGAACGACTTCGCTGTGATAGGGGAATAGGAGTGAATTGTGACAGATCCATATAGCTTTCACGCATACGGAAATGGTTTCTAACAACGAACGATAATATCGTGCACAGGACAAGGCGGGCAACTATCTCGCCCTGGGAGACATTTTACTTTTCGAGCCTGAACTCAGTGATGACAGGGAGGGACACAGATATCATTTTCGATGAAGGAAATGTAGAATGGAAGAGAAAGGGCGATTGAGAACAAGCATACAGATAAAACCCATGCAGAACAAGAATGGAACACGACAGCATCCGTGAGGATCCACCACAGACATTCAGATCGTCATAAGTTCTCAAACATGCCCACCACCCACCGTCGTCAATGTGATCGGAATGACTTTGAAAATGGGATAGGTCGTAGTCGCCAACGTTGTGATCGTGGGGGAAGCTGTCGTGGCTACCTTGGTGGGCTGCGTGGTAGGATCTGCATAGACTGTGACGGTCTTGACGGGAACATTGTCGTCGTCGGCGGGCGAAGTGACTGCTTCTTGGGATATGGTGGTAACCTTGGCGGTCGGCGAAGCCTTTTGGGTTATGGGATTGTTTGGATCATAGATTTGGAACGCGGTGGTTGGCTCTGCGGCGGCTGCGGTGGTGGTCGGTGGAGAAGCGGCTGCAGGGGGAGATGTGTTGATTCGGGTTGTGGGAGCAAGAGTGATTTTAGGGGAGGTGGTTTGCGGGTCAAGAGTCGTGATGGGAAGGTCGGCAGAGGTGGTGGTCGGTTTTGCTTTTGATTCGGTTCCCGTGTGAAGCGTGGTCGTGGTGTAATCGGTCACGACCTCTGTAGCTACCTGCTCTGCGTTGGCTTGAGTTTCTGCGGTTGTGGCTGCCTCCTCGGTGCAGGTTGACGTAGGTTCTCCCACTGTTGTGTAGTGCGTGAGTACAACAGTCACTTGAGGAGCGGGAGGTTCGTCAGTCTGCGGTGGTAACTCGAAAGCTGTTGTAGCTTCTGCTGCAGCTGCAAGAAAGCTGTGATCGCTGCTAATTGTGTAGGGAATAGTCAGAGCAGTGGTGGTCGGAGAGGCGTATTTCCAGTGTGCGGACCGACGAACTGGACCTGCCAGGACACCTGGAATGGAGAAAAGAAAAAGAAAAGTTCGCAACGAAGCAACCATGTTGATGATCGAAAAAGCAAAGAAAAACACACTATGTGATGATGACGGTAGAGGATTGCGGACTTGGAGACCAGCTCCTTGGGTAACGAGAGCAGGGAACAGCCAAAAGGAAAGAAAAAGGACATATGAACAAAAAGAAATTCTAATGCACGAGGAAAAGAAGAGAGAGAAAGAGAGAGGAGACAACCCAGCCTTATTGCAAGCCCATGTCTCACCCAACTACCTGGAATGCTCTGTTTGAGCGTCGTATCGTATTGTCAGAAGGGACAAATACCTGCTGACACAAATCTCGCTCAATATCCCAATAGCGGCCGCAACAGGAACTTCTCGTGCCGCCAGATTACGAGCCATCATTTCCCGACGCTGTGGTCAGTCTCGTATTCATCAGCAGCAAGATAGCAAAGGCAATAATCGTAAGCAGAGAGGGAATGAGCTTAGGTGTTTTGAGGGATCGATTGGTGGGCAGCATCGGAGAAAGTGCACAAGCGAAACCTGGGCGCTTAGGGAAATCTCGAAATTCGCCGGGCGCGTGCCTTGCTTGGAATACTACACCAATACCACGAGATCTTAGGCCCAGTGCGTATCATCAGGTGACCCGAAGATGTTCCCTGTAGTATTGTTCGTTTGTACCTCAAGAGGTCGCAGAGCAAAGATCATGCTTTCGTGATGGGATGCATACGACATGTCGTCGAATCTGACGTGAACGACGCGCGGGTGCTGTGGGGAATGGAGAGGGCTCCGAACTCTGGGAGACACACATCTGTCGCGATGGCACGTGACCATGACATGATAATCAAAGAGGCGTGCATGCACATCTGGGCGATGATGGAATTATCGCTACTGATGATAGTCGAGTCATGGCGGACAGCTGAAGTGAAAAAGATCGTAAATATCAAGTCCAAGCAGCATGTGATACTTCCTGGCCCTGGCCGAAGCCTTTCGGCGGTCTTTCTGCCATTCATCCTTGCAAATTAAGAAATAGACTTGAAAGTCATGTAAATACATAAATCGAACAGCGATAAGCTGCATGGGGAGGGAATACGTCAGCTGCGAAACAAGTTGAAGCAAAAACCAAGAAGGAATTAAAAATATGACCTCCTCTCCTGAAACCTTCCCAAGAATCCTGTCTTCTTCTTTGGTGGCGCAACAGTAGCAGAAGCAGAACTGCTACTCCCTGCAACAGAAGACGAGGTTTTCGTTGTAGCAACTGTTTTGATCGGAGGAGCGGGCGATGGAGGGTCGAGATACCGGTTTTCTTCGGCAAAGCTGACTCTTCCACCTGTACTCTTCCTGCGGTGATCGGCAGGGCTTTCGATGTATTTCGTCGCACCCACCCATTCCCACACACGTCCGACATCGCCGGTGCGCGATTCCCGGACCATGGGGCGTACGTTGGAGTTCGCCTCGACTTTCTTCTGGACTTTCTCCCACAGAACTTTCCGTCGTGCGGCAGAGAAGTCTGTCCGGAGGAGATCATCACGAAGTTGGGCCATGCTCATGTGAGCTTCAGGGAAGACTGCGGGATCCTGCGCGTGGAGGCTGGCGTGTAGACTGAGTTGGTCCATGGCTTGAGATGCGAGAAGTTTGGCGCGAGCATCGGTTGCGCGAGATGTGATCAGGCGATGACGACCGTAGAAGCCAGTAGATAACAAGGACAATAAACCTATAAGTTGCCAAAGATACTGTCTAAGTGTGAGGAGTAGCGATCGACGGATGGCGCAGCTGAGGGGGACGCGCGCGAGGCTGGTAGAGCGGAGGGTCGCGTGGCCGGATCTGAAGGTATGGCGAATCTGTCAGTGAGAAGAGAAGAGGTAAAATGTAAGCACAGGTTCTTGATGTTGTTTTGCTTTTCGTTCTTCTGTCGGAGGAAGAGCAGCAGGCCAATGTAGACACGAAAAAGACGACTTACCCGTCAGATCCGCTAACAATCTCCTCCACTCGAGCAATCTCTCCGATGGCACTCGACCACAGATCTTCAAATTCTTCATTCGTCATACCCTTGCGTCGTTTCGTCGCGATCGCACGTTTAAGGTCCGTTTCGCGAATCTCTGCTTTCGACGCCTCTCCACATTCATATTTGGCACTCTGTTCTCGGAGCTCCTCTACAGCGCGTTCTTTGACAGCGTTGACTTTCCGCGCTCGGGCGCTGTCCGGTTCGCATGTAGGTGGCAGGGGAATCAAACCGCCAAGCGAAAGCGGGTGGTGTGCCAGCACAAACCCGTTCTCGCATTCGGTGTGTAACTGCTCGCCGCAGAAAGCGTGCGGTGGGCATGGTTCGCAGTGCGGCCGGACGGCATCAGCCCACTCAGGGATCTCCACTCCAGCAAGCTCCGTCGAAGGGTGTCCAACTCCACAATAGCCGACCTCCAACTTTTCCTGTCGCCAGACGAATGCGGATAGCAAGAGCATGATGAATGAGATAACACTGATACCTTGAGTACCTGCGGCGGTTGATTTTCTTTTCGGTCGTTTGGTGGGGACTACTGCTCCAGATTGTGTTGCCTGTACGAGATCGAGTTGCTCTTCCGGAGTGAATTCCTCAGTGGGCTCCAGTTCATCCTCCTTTTTAATCACAGCAACCGGCATGTCAAATGTTCTCCGCGATGGCACTACAGCGCCATCGTTCTGAGGACGAGTAGGACGGAACGCTTCAGTCTGTCGGCGCACTTCTCGGCTCTTCCGGTCTGTGTCACGGATAGGTCCCAGAGTTGTGCGCCGACGAGCAGAATCGAGAACCCGCGCAGTAGGAGGTGAACCACCGCTTTGAAAGACATTGTCATGTGTAAATGGACTTTGGTCATCCTCTGAATCGGCTTTCGCCACCGGAGTCATCAACTCCGCTCTCGACTTGCGTGAAGACGATGGTCGTTTCGGCTCAGGCTCCTCACGAATGACTTCTGACGCACGCGCATGCTTGCTGGAACTTCTCCTAGGCGTCATTGATTCTGGTGGGGCAGTACTATGCCTCATCGATCGGGATGTCGCAGGAACTTCTTGGGCCTCCTCAGTGCGCGCACGGGTTGTCCGACGACTGCCCCGAGCAGAAGGCGTTTGTGGTGCACGGACTGGCTCTGATTCCTCTTCTTCATCGTCCTCCTCATCCCGAGCATATCTTCCAGTGGTCATGTCCTCGATGCCTTTGCTGTTGCGCTTGACTCGTGAGCTAGCTGTGCGCAATTTTCGAGCCTGTGGAAGAACATTATTGTTAAACAAGTCGACCAGCTCTTGCTTCTTTGCAGATGAAGCATAAGAAATGTTGTGCATGACAAGGATGTTCCGCAATCGAGGCATCGTCAGGCTTGCCGGGTTGAAACCCGGCTCGAGATAAGCTTGGTCGTCCATGATGATGGTGGCTCAGTCTGGAGACGATTGATCAGGCGCAAGAGTGAAGTTGAAGCAGGATGCGCTGATATGACAATATTGACGATCGTGTGTGACGGTGACGATGTCTCGGATCAACTTTACAAGATTTCCAAGATTGTTTACACTTCGTCGGATGTTTGGTGGCCCGTGCATCTATCCCAACAACCACCACGTGAGCCAACGACAACTACCGCCTGAATAATTGTTTGAACTTGACATCTCTAGGCAGCAGAGCATTGTTATGACTTCTTCAAGTTTTGTAATGATTCGATTGGACGCATCGCGTATAAAGCTGCCACCGGTCATCTGCAACAACGTCGGAGAATAATTATCTCATCCTGCATGGCCAACATGACTTTCTTCGGCAAATCTGTGCCCCGCGAGCAACGCAATCCAGGGAACCAAAACACGCGGCGGGCTAGCCTGCATATGCCACATGCTGCGCGCAGCACAAGCACACTGAGCCTCCTTGAGGTCATGCTCTGTATCAATGCATCGGCTTGACCAAAGATTGCGACATCACAGGAGATAATCAGGAAAGGTTCTTAATGTGATCTCTTGGAAAGGTTGCCGTTCGATGCTTCATTGCCTCTGATGAGGATGAACGGAAGCGAAAGTAGAAGTGCATTAGGCGAAATGATCTGGTGGATCGGCCTTCATTCCCGTAGATGACCTCGCCATGATCATGAATGTCCCAAGAAGAGAATGGAGCAAAGAACACCGCACCGCCCCCAAACCCGCTATGCAAAAAGAGAAACTCCCAGCCCAAATGCTACTCATCAGAATCAAAGAACCCTCATCCCCGAAAATCTACAAATCAGAACTCTCCCAATCCCACCCTCATATTCCACACCGTCTTCGCGCCCACACCTTTAAGCTTCCCTAATTGCGAAAGATTCTCCACCAGCGTCTTTCGTTCCATCTTCTCCTCGTCACTGCTGCTGCTGCTATCGTGATCGACGAGGTCGTCGAGATCACACAGGCAGTTTACGATTGCCTCGGCCTTTTTCGCACCGACGCCTTTGAGGAGTTTGATCTGGTTTACGTCGCGCGTGTTGATGATGGCGATGAGACGCTTTGTGCGAGGGGTTTGGGCGGGGAATGGGAGAGAGTCGTCGTAATCAAGATAGGATTCATGGGTAGTCGGGGGCTGTGTAGTAGGACTTGTCGCGGCTGCAATGCCAATGGTTGGGGCACGATTGAGGTTTGCCATGTGTGGCCTTCGAGGCTTGGGTCGAGGACGATAAATGAAGCCGTCGTCTTCTTCATCGTCTTCTTCATCGTTGTGAGAGGTCCTTTTGTGATTTGTCGCTGCCGCGTTTTCATCCTCATGCCAGCTCTCATCTAGGTCCTCGTCTTTTGGCTTTCTCCTTGACTTATGAGGCTTCTCTGTCGTCGAATCCGTCGTGATGCCCTCCGTGGCACTCCCTTCCGAGAGCTTGTTCTGTAGATTGACAATCTTCCGCATCAATTTCTCATTCTCCGGGAAATGCGGCAATGCCAAACGATACATCTTTAACGCACTTGAATCCTCTCCTCGCACCTGATGTTGCTTCGCCATGAGGAGATATTGTAGGCCCTCAGCACGCTCGTTCTCTTGGCCCTCCACACGACGCTCGAGTGCGAGCAGTCGTTTCTGCATCTCATCCGAGACCGGATCTTGAGTGGTCGCGACAGTCGTATTTTCAGCAGCCGCTCGACCAGCGGCGAGGGCTTCAGTCACCTTTCGTTCGATCAACGCCTCGATCGCATCCTTGGACATGCCAGCTTCCACCATACTGCTAGTGCTAGGATTCGGTCGGGCAAATTTGGCAGCTCGACTGGTAGAGTGCAAAGCTTCGCTGCTGGTCCGTTTTGGTGATCGAACTGGGACACCTGAAATAGTGCGTGCTTGACTCGTATTGGCTGTATGGATGGGTTTTAGAACCGGCTTAACTTTGTCGGTGAAGACAGCGAATGACTTCATGGGTTTGGGTACGGCGGTCGTTACATCACGAAGATGACTATTTTGTGAAAGGAGCTTTGGTCGAAGTGGCTGTCGATTCATCGCAGGCCCAGCAGGCGCAACTGTGTCAAGCTTGTTCTTCCCGCCATTGTCCTTGAAGAAAGGTTGATTCTCGATTTCATTTACCTCGATCTTCTTCGTGCGATTCGCGAAATTCAAGCTGCTGATCGTGTCAAGGTGGTAGCTCCGTACTGGCGCGAGATTAAGAATCATGATGGTCAAGCCATTGTTCTGGCCCAATGCCAGAACCCTCGTCATCTTGCTGTCCCTATAGGGAGCGCGTTGCTTCTTCGAAATCGCTTCCACACAAGATGCCAACACAAACAAAGACTTGTTAATGCTGGAGCTCTCCACCATTCGTTCCTTGTCATTGTCAGTCCTTCGATTGTCCTCTGATCCAGCCAAGTCAATTGCCGATGCAGTGCTAACGCGAACTTCGTCACCGGTAGTCTGTGAGACCTTGACGCACAAGATCGCGTGCGAGCGCGACGAATGCGCGTTCAATTTGGTCGCCGAAGTGGAGCGGTTAAGATTGGCCTGGTCATATAATTGCTCAAAGTCCTTCAACGATGTGCATGGTTTCTCCGACAGTCCTACCACGATGGCTTTTCCACTCTGGTTGTCGCGTATAGGCAATCCCGCTGCCGTTCGCTTCTCTGGTGCCTCAAACAAGTCGAATACTCGGTCATTGTAAATTTCATAATAGCTCATCAACACCTCGACTTGTGTTGCGCCAGCGCTGTCTTTTTCAATCTTACGCGCGCGTCGATATATGCTCGAAAGCAGTCGCGGGATTACACCTCGTTCTTCCATCTTCTTCCCACCGCGCATCGTGTGCGTCTTTCCTGTGCCTGTGACTCCATATGCGAAAAGGGTAACATCGTAGCCTTTGAAAAGATGCTTGACGGTCGGCGCGACTGCATGAATGAGTAAGTGAGTGATAGAGGACGGCGATTGTACTGAATAGACGCGTTCCTACCTTCGCCATCGAACAAATTCGCCTGTGTTGCATTCTGATCGTAAACGCTGCTGAACTGGAAAGAATAAAGCTCCGCCTCGTTCTTTGGGTTTGGTATCCGGATGATGCTCTTCACTTCCGCGGAATCGGACTCATTTTCGGCGGCCGTGACGATAATGTCGCGTTCAATCTCCGCCTTCAGCAACGGACGTATCCTCGCTACCACTCTGATCGACATCTTGGTAGCTGCATGTAGGAAGAAACAGTCGAATGTCGTGAAGTGAAGATACTCTAGAATTCGGCGCACTGTCTCCGCGATCAATGCTAGCAGTGAATGGCGTTGCGCTCTCTTTAGGCGTGTCTCGTGCCCCCCGTTGTTTGGCGTGACGCTACTGGTGACAACTACGGCGTCTATGAAATTACCATGCCAAGCAGCGGTCGGGTAACGGGGAAATACATTGTGAATAAATATCGTTGACTATTCGACGTAATTATCATGCGCTCAGCATTAATCATAGTCTGACATCATGGGAGCTACATAACGCACTCCTCACCACGACCGCTGCGATCCATGTTTTTACGTTGCTGTTGTGGCTCGAGGCAGTTGCTATGACAACGCCGCAACTTGCGAATCAGCGAACGGGTGACTCAGCAGATGAGCGAGTTGATCGATGACTCAGCAGATCGGCATTTCCGCCTTCAAGGTAGACTTCACTTGTATGTGAAATTAAATAACAACGACAAGCATGTTTCGTTCCAGATGCTATGCGCAGGCTCCCTACAGAGAAAGAAGCTCGCGTTTGATTTTGCCAAAGTGTATCTCAATCGAGTAAATTAGGTCGTCTTGGATCTCCGCCGGCCTCGACAAACTCGCCCCTAGCCGGTAATCAGGCTCTTGAACCACAACCACTTTCTGAAACTTACTCGGGAGTCCGCCCTCGATGGTTTGAATGAGTACTTACAGCTTCATGAAGTATTGGAAACGATCTCACGAAGATCAAAAATATCACCCGGTAGATCGTGACGACAGCAGGCATGATCCCCTGCAAACTTCGAGATCGCTTCGCTGAGCAATCCAATTTCACCTTTCTTGCCTTTGTCTCAATTGCCTTTCTCACTGCTTCACTGGAGTCGCGGTGAGATCCTTGAATTGCTCCCAAGTACAAACACCTCGGAAAGTAACGGTCGAATCTTCAAGGTCTCCACAAAAACCATCCGTCTTCCGGATGGAATGATTGAATTTGAGCTTTCAAGCCTCTAGTCATGGACAATTTGGACTATATCTATCGTGACAACATTTGCATACTTTGAATTAGGTAGGCCTGCGACAGGTGTGAATTTACACGCAAACAAGGACGATTGTTCCCTCTAGGACCAGTCAATAGCACGCACGTCGCATAGCTGCTTCGCTCTCTGGTATCAGTCCAATTCCAGACCCCCTTCATTTTCGTTGTTCAGCTTGCGAATCGTGCGTCAAAGAATGAGCAGACAGCAGTACGTACTGCACTTATAAGTTTGAAAAGAACCCGAAAGGGAATTCATAAAAGAAAGCCGACTCCTACGTAGACCACCAGACGCGGTCACAAACAGAAGCTATTCTAGTTGCTCAACGCCTTTCACCACTTGCCCCACGGGACATGTGGTGAGTGAAGAGGTGTGGTTCCTCTTCGTATATAACAAGAGGTGACAGCTAGTACTTCAAGACCTTTACAAACGTCACCCGTGAAGTTCCGGAATGAAATCATCAAATTACAGCCTGGAAGCCTGCGTGTGCACGATGTGGGCCAGAGGTCTCATTGCTCTTAGGTATCACTTGAAGTCATGGCTGCGCCTCAACTACGTACAATACAGATGACCCCGAATCGGGTGCAAAATAAAACCGTAGTCTGCCATCCTCGACGCTGACATCCATGGGATTCTGCGTGAGCAAGACGCCCGAAGCACCGGTCAGGGTCACCGGAATCTCCGCAAGGGCCACCATATCTTCAACTCCGACGATAGCCAAACCACCAAGCCTGTTGGCAACGCCGGAACAAAGCATGACAGGCTTGTCGTTGTATACCCGGGCATGTCCGAGGAACTTGCAATCCTGGTAATCGACAAAGTAACTCGGGTTCCTGACGATGTCGTTAGGCGTCCGGAATCCACTGAAGACATTACGGTCCTGTCCGAATGACCACCAGAAAGGAAATCGACGTCGCCGTAGGTCGAAAATGCTCTCATTCCTCGAGCCCCAATTCAATGTGTACAGTCGATCCGTCTGAACATCGTGAACGATTCCTCCCAAATGATCATTATACCTGAGAACCGTCTCTGACCCCAGCGTCTCGGGATCGACTCTCATGACCTTTGCGCTGGAATTCGGTCTGTACTGCGCAATCGTCGCCCAAATGTACTTCCCGTCGTAGTCGATCCCGCCATTGTGATACTCGAGATCTCCAGGTTGCGAAAGCGTGACGTCCGCAATCCGATTGCCATTCCCACTGAAGACAGTCAATCGGCCATACCCTGTCCTAGACTCGTACTCAGTCGAGCTGACAATGTAGCGATCGGCGCCGAGTCGTACGATGCCCTCGGGCTCATAGCTGTCGCCCTGTAATGTGATGTTGGAGATGAATTTCCATGTCGTCGTTCGGCCAAGTCTTTGGAAATTTTCGATGATTTGATTCCCGTCGCTATCCGCATGTGAACGCGGGAGCGGGCTTGGAGCGAGAGGTGTGTCGTTGAATGTATGTCTTGTGATGTTCAGAGCTTGAGCGAACGGCGCGAGTTGCGCCAATGCGCATAGTAATATCACGCCGCCATATCTTGACTTCATTGCGACTGAATTCGTTCATGCAATGCTTCAATTTATTACATGTTCAAGTTTAGTCGTGCCGCGCTCCAATTGTCTCTTGTTTCTGCGCCAAGGACAGGCTTGGTTCTAAGCGAGAAATGCGGTCATCACATGAAACGCCACCATCGTGAAGCGGGCCCAAAATCTTGAGCGGAACTAATGCGTCCTCCTTCTAATGCACAAGTCCAAAGAACCCTTCCTCAATTCATGATGCAGGTTCAAGCTGCATCCCGACTTGGTAATGCACTTTAATATACATCTTGCAAACTGTTAGCGCCATGCCGCACCTTTTTCGCAATGTCCTTCCATGTAGTAGTGCGGCACGCAGTCCTGTCCCATGCTGCTGTTCAAACATTCGCCTGGACTCATACGCCAAAGAAACGCCATCGCTATCAAAATACAATCAATAAATCTGCTTCACGTGTTCATCTTTGGCTTCGACTTGGCATCCTTCTTTGCTTTCGCTTCCGCCTTCTTTTGCTTCTTTCGCTCCTCGAGCTTCTCTTCGTTCTTGCGCTTGAGATTGGCTTTTTCCTCCTCTGTTTTTTCTTTCGGCTTGAAGAACCCTTCTAGTCTAGACTGCTGACTCGACTTGACGTTCTTCTGTAGTCTCGCGGCACCGGCACGGACACGGTCCTCGCTGAATCCCTTCTCCTCGACCAGAAATTGGACTAGACCTGGGACATCCGGGCTCTCCCATTTGAAGTCACAATCAGGGTGATCCGCTTTGCGGACATCCGGCTCCAGGAATAATAGGCGGGCATCCTTGTATGGCCAGTCTTCTGGGAATGTGTATTTCTTAGTCTTCTCATTGTTCTCCACGATCGCTTCAAGGTTCTTGAATTCTTTGATCAGTCCAAGGGCGACTTTTGGACCGATACCTCGCACAGGGTCGACATAGTCGCATCCAAGCAAGATGCACAAATCGATGAATTGCTCGCGATCCATGTCCAGTCCCTCGAGCACACGGTCAAGGTGGATTTCTTGCAAAGGCTCGTCTTTGGCACGTGCTTCTGAGAATGTCAGGTGGCGCAAGAGAATCGGTGTGTCGAACGTCAATGTGTCCATATCCTCGGACGCCGCAGCGTATACTTTGCCAGCTCTTGCCAGGACAGCGCATTGTGCTTCGGCCTCCGTGGGGGCGATGATGAATGGGATTCCCATCAGCTTGAGCAGCCTTCGAGCTTCTTCGTTGTGTTCTCGGGTGACTCGGACTGTTCGCCGACTGAACTTCTCCACGTCTTCCGCCGTACCGGTCTCTTTCGCCTCTTCGTGTGACTCTTGTGCTTCTGACTTGCGCTGGAAACGCTTCGCAAGCTCGCCAGACTTCAGCTTTGGAGGCGCGCCATCGAAGACGTAGACAGGTTTGATTCCGTTGTCAACGATGCGGAGTGTACGGTAGAACATGCCCATAAGATGTGAGGTGGTTTCGCCAGTGTCAGACATGAGTTGCTCGCCATTACTTCGCACGGCGACCAAGAACGAGTACAATGACATGGAAGCATCGATGGCGACTTTGCGACCAAATTGAGTTTTGATGTCTCCTTCTTTGATGGCATCGGGACAATTCTAAAGGATGTCAGGATGTGCTTTCGAATTGATCGTGCGGCACCAATGTGTGACCTACATCTCGGATCACTTGGTATAATTCTACAACATGTCAGCAGATTATCTTAATCTCCAAGGACGACCTGACTTACGTTTGATACCCATGATTGCGGTTATGGTCTCTTTTGTGGCTCTTTCGAGGTCATGCGATTGGATTTGTCAGTATTTCACGTGTGCACGACAGCTGCTTTCAAGGTTACTTTGGCGGAGAACGCGAGATTGAAACGAGGGACGCGACGTGAATTACATCATCGTGGAGGGCACTCGTCATCACGTGATTTCATATCCCTCCCGCCCGAGGCACAATCCGCCTTCACATGGGCTGCAATGCTGCATAACGCAACGGCTCATGTCGTTCATTCGCTCGATCGTCTGGGGAACACTAGTATGACCCTTGCACGATGATGTTCGTTCATATCGCAGAATGCTTGGCTTGTGAATGTCTGTTACGAAATCGATGCCGGCTTGTATTCTAAGGTCGTCTTGAAAGCAAGCGAACGATGAATCCGTATGTCCGTGTCAGCGATGTCGGCTGGCGGCCGCTATTGGCCACTCGGACGGCGCTCAAGTAGCAGTCGCCTCTCTTAGCATAGAATATGCAGATCTCTTCACAATTCCTAGCAACAATTTCCACCAGCATCACACAAACATGTATAAGTTGGCTACATCACGAACCGCGAGACGGTGTCTCCAATTGCCTTCACGAACTGCCGCCATTGGCCGTCGCCATGCACACACTCCAGCTGCATTCAACTGGAAGGATCCTCTAGGAAGCAACAATTTGTTCACCGACGAGGAATTGGCCATTTCAGAGACTGCAGAATCATATTGTCAGGAGCGCATGCTCCCGCGGGTACTCGGTGCGCGAAGCCTGCCATTGAGCCATTGTAATCTCTGATCATGAGCTAATCGTTGTCACAGAGGCATTCCGAAACGAGAACTATGACAGGAAGATCCTCGAGGAGATGGGTGAGCTAGGTCTGCTGGGTGCAACTATCAAGGGCTATGGTTGTGCAGGTGTATCCTCTGTCGCCTCGGGATTGATCACACGAGCTGTTGAGCGGGTTGATTCAGGCTACCGTTCAGGCATGAGCGTACAATCATCATTGGTTATGGGTGGCATTGAAGAGCACGGAACACAGGAGCAAAAAGACAAATTCCTGCCCGAGATGGCAAAGGGAAAAGTGCTGGGATGCTTCGGTTTAACAGAGCCCAACCACGGTTCAGATCCTGGAAGCATGGAGAGCGTTGCAAAGCCACACCCGACCAAAGAGGGCTACTACAGCCTGTCTGGCGCAAAAACCTGGATCACCAACTCTCCCATCGCTGATGTCTTCTTGGTCTGGGCGAAACTTCAAGAGACTGGCAAGATTCGTGGATTCCTGGTTGAACGATCAAAGTGCCCTCCTGGTACCCTTGAGACTCCCAAGCTCGGCGACAAGAACGGTCTCCGTGCGTCCATCACTGGCATGATCCAAATGGACGGTGTTCCGGTTGCCAAGGAGATGATGTTCCCTGACGTCGAGGGTCTTCGTGGTCCATTCTCATGCTTGAACAGCGCACGTTATGGGATCGCTTGGGGTGTCATTGGCGCATTGGAGGACTGTATCGACCGTGCCCGAACCTATGCTTTGGAGCGCAAGCAGTTTAAGGGCAACCCCATCGCCAAGTACCAGCTTGTTCAGAAGAAGCTTGCTGACGCCTCCACGGATGCTGCATTCGGAATCCTCGCTGCTTACCAGGTTGGAAGGCTGAAGGATGAGGGCAAGGCTGCGCCAGAGATGATCTCTATGATCAAGCGGCAGAACTGCGATCGTGCCCTTGTCAATGCACGAACTCTGCAGGAGATCTTTGGAGGAAATGCGGCAAGTGACGAATATCACATTGGCCGACACGTGTCAAATTTGTTCGTCACCCAAACGTACGAAGGCCAGAGCGATATCCATGGTGAGTTGCATTCCCGTAAATTTGACTTGACCATCATTGACACGTGCTCCAGCTCTTATTCTTGGTCGGGCCATCACTGGTCTGCAAGCCTTTGTTTAAATAAAATCAATCGATCATTAATTGAGGACGTCCACATCTCGATGTATTGGCTTTGTGAGCCTTCACAATGTTTTGTCTCATCACATGCCGTTCAAATTCATGGGCGTGATGTTCACTGGCCCCACACGCTTATGCATCAGAAGTGAACTAGGCGTTTTGCGCGATCTCCTTCGCAGAGGAGTGACTGCCGTTTTTCTGATGTGTTGACCGGGATATCGATTTGGTGGACCCTGACGATCTAAGAATAGCGGAATTCCCACAAGGTCTCGTGACTCCTTGTTGTGATGGACACAACATCGTGAGGATTTCGTGTCCATAGTTGTTCGAATGCGCGAATGCGCTCAAATAATTTCACAGTCTTCCAAAGCAATCCAGTATGTTCGATGATGTGTGAAGTCATCACGGTGTATGTGATATAATACTGTAGCCGCCGCTCCTGGGCATCCCTCGTGGCGAAGCGGGCCCCACATGCGGGCCGCTTCGACTGCGATACGCAACTCAAGACTCCAACATTAGGCCTGTGTTCTTTTCATCATATCTTCACAACCAAATATCGCTCGACGATAGCACGCCCGTACTCCGAACAAGAACACTTACACCAGACCACACATCACAAAACTCACGGTCGCCATGGCTCTTAAGCGCATTAACAGTGGGTTCCGCTCTACCCCGCCGCGGGCACCATACGATATACTGACAAATGACTACAGAGGAACTTGCAGACCTCGGCCGGTAATGAAACCTTCTCGGGCGACTCACTTCTGGAACATCATGCTCACGGATGTACAGCGACCCACCCTCCTCCTGCAGCGCTGGTCCGGTCGGCGATGATTTGGTACGTTTTCAGCCTCAGCCCGCTGCGCAGTTTGCGAGAGCCGCCAGAATCCAGTCGCAAGAAGAGATGGACACGGAGGAGGACTCGGTGCTCTGAGCTTATCGTCAGCGATCAAGAGTTAGGAGACTTGCTGTGCTCTCGAACTTTTCCCGCACGGCGGCAAAGATAGCAGAACTGCGGCTGACATACCTTTTCTCGCAGTTCCACTGGCAGGCCACCATCATGGGACCTGCTGACTCTCCATACTCTGGCGGCGTTTTCTTCCTAGCAATTCACTTCCCGACTGGTATGCGCGATGACGTCCCACTAGACAACAGCCAGTGCTGAGATTCCGTCCAGATTACCCGTTCAAGCCGCCGAAAGTCAACTTCACGACTCGAGTATACCACCCGAACATCAACAGCAACGGCAGCATCTGTCTCGACATTCTCCGTGACCAGTGGAGTCCTGCCCTGACCATCTCGAAAGGTGCGAAACCTAAGAACTTTCCATCAAATTTCAAAACTCGGATTTCGACATCGCCGTCCTTTACTGACACTCATCCACAGTTCTCTTGTCCATTTGTTCGCTTCTTACAGATGCGAACCCTGCGGATCCCCTGGTTCCTGAGATTGCGCACCTGTACAAGACCGACCAGCCGAAGTTCGAGGCGACGGCCCGTGAGTGGACGCGCAAGTACGCCATCTAGGCGAGATGAAGGATAGCGAACAGCAGCATGATCATGTTTGCCGCCAGCGAAAGTTCAAAGATGTGGAAAGAGTAACGTTCGTGGAGATGTTTCTATGGACTATCAAAGGAGCATTGACGGACTTGTTCTGGAGATCACGAATGCATACTTTTACGATGGCCATGAAGTTCAGAAGATGAGCAGAGTTGTTTGTTCTACATCCGTTCTCAAGCGGGAGATGAATGTCAGATGCTGGAACCGTTCCATCAGGCCTCTCTCACGTCCACGTGGGCTATCACTCGCTAGTGCATGCGGTGCCGAATGATTTCCATCTTACCGCACGTTTGTGAACGCATTCCGGTCCTCAACTTGACATCGCAGCCGATGCCCATGCGCTCCTTGTCTTGACTAATCAACCTTATCCGAGTGCCATGAGTCATACTTACACTGATCACCCCTGGCAGAAGCCTTCGACGCCTGCACGAGCTCCGCCCAACGTATCGCAGGCGACAGACGGGTGTATCGCATGGCTCGTGTGCTCGTATTCAGATACAACGCTGGCGATGAACAGTTGGCTCACGCCTGCTGTTCACTGTCGCAACAAATGAGCGAGCGTAGCCCCATCCTAGGTCATACGATTGACCCCTAGTAGATACCATGCCCGGGTGCAACTTTTTATAGCACGAGTCGCTCTTCGTAATCTCTCCAACGCCAGCAACGATATCCCCACTCAACGAGGGCCTTCCATTCCCAACTTCTTGTAAGATATCGTTCGATCGCAGATGGTGGGATTCTTGCACATCGGACATGTTTCTGAAAGTCACGCCCGCAGCAAGCGCCTTCTTGTCAGCGATCACATGCTAGGACTAACATCGCCTATCGATATCACTGGTTCGATGTGCAGTGATGTCACGGGCAGAGTGTGAGCTTGTTTCACTAGGTACAAAGCGGAGCATAAAAGCTAACCCGGGAGTGACAAATGCCCACTTCGAGATGTAAGGTTGGGAAGGTACCTAGGTAAGATTTGTGAAGCACCGAGATGTCTTCAAGCCTCACAGCAGGTGATACTCGTCGCTTTTCGTCGCTTTCTCAAATGCCGCATCACATGGTTCTCACCGCACGGTGATTCTCGACCGTCGCTCCACATGAGCAAAGTCGCGGCAAGCAGCGCAGAATAGGAAGATCCGAGGCACGTACAGTAGCAATCATCCAAACAGTCAAACCGGAGATGCTGAGAGAAGCAGGTCCCATTACAGCTCCACTAGGGGCGAGAAATGACAAGAAATCACCCATCAAGATTCCCGAAGCAACAGATGCAACGAACAGCCTCAGCCTCAGCCTCAAGCACATTTGCAGCACTAGTCGTCGACTTGGACGACGACATGGTCGACAGTAAGGAACCCGACAACGAAAACCTCGATGAACTTCTGCAAACAGATGAGGATCGCGACTTGCAAGGAACGATGCCCCCGCAGCTCCCTCAAGATAACATTATTTCGGCTCCAGACGCTCAAGATCCAGTTCAAACCATTGAATCTGACCTGAGCTCCTCGGGAGAACACGAGGACGTTGAGATCACCGCCACCACTACACTGCCGCCGATTGCTCCTCAAATTTCAGACAAGCCGGGCATCAAAGCGGAGCCGCAAGAGCCCGAGCCGGGTCACATCGACGACGGCAATGACAACAAAGTTGGTGTGATACATGTGATCGAGAATTTCAAGCGCACGGCCGATGCCCAAAAATGGGCCAAGAACATGGATCCCGATTGGAAATTCCGCAAAGCTGGAACCAAGAAGAAAGACTTCGAAAAGGCGTTCATGGCAGAGCTGGCAAAGCGGAAGGTCCTCTGGGTACATCGGAGTGAAATGCCCAAAAGGAAGGATCTGGGAAAGACCGATTGGAAAAAGTTGTCCAGTATTCATCTGGGCCCAGGAGATAGCGTTCGCCAGGATAGTGTCATGGAGGACTAGCTAAGCTGCTTGGAACGGATGGATAGTTTGGATTTGGTTTCGGACGGAGCTTATTTATCAGATTGAAAGTGTGGCGATTTTCGAAAAGTTTGTGCGTTTTACATTTTCGTTCAACCGACATGCAGATCCTTTGAGTGTGAATAAGCAGACAGGCGATGAGATAATTATCAATGTAACAGAAAGTTGAGTCTGTTTACTCGGCCCGGCGATGACATGAGTGTTTGTCGACAATAGAAAATCTCTCGAAAAATCTTCGGAAAAATCTTCGTCTCAACCGGATATTGTTGATGCATCTGTTGCTCGACCCTCCTCGTTTCAAACCCTTCTTTCTTGTAACACAACACTCCCCTTCACTGCCGCATCTCTATCCTTGCAACGAGATGTCCACACTTGCGACAACATCTCCGTACCACAAGCACAAGTGATATCCGCCATCCTCCTGATCGATTTCTTTAGTCAGCATATGGATGCTCAACGTGCTCAGTCAGCATCTTGCCCATCAGATTGGGGGAGCTTATGTATTCATCTCTACATACGGCGCGGTCGCGTGGCAGTGCTACGATATCCGAACTACAGTAGTGCTCGTGGTCTTCAAATTGCGGCTTCACTTCCATGCACGGGTTCCCCCCAATATTCCGAGTCTGTTCCACTATATGGGCATTTGAGATCAAGATGTTCGGCCGCTGCGGCTTCCATGTAAGCTTGCTCGCCTGCAGCTGAATGATAACTTCCCGCGAAGCCAAACTCAACCGCACTACAGATATCGACCATAAATCATCAGCAATTGTCAACAACGATCGTGAATGTGATGCTGCTCACGATGAGGGCACGTCGTCGTCATGACAACTCAGTAGAGCACGAATATGCTTTTGAGCACCCTCCTGGCTTTCAACTTATAGATGAAAGATGGACTTCGCTTCGCCCCAGACATGACCAGTTCTGCTGTAGTATGACGCCTTGTCATAAGTAGAAAGAGGTGCCCACCAATACCCCCCAGCTGTTGACACGCCGACGTATAGCCCGTTGCGTGGGATGGGACTGTGAGGAACCGCGACTGTGGGATTGTGAACAAAGTCAATGTAGACCACACGGCATTTGGTTTGTTCATCTGTGACTGCTGGCATCTGCTGTAGCCGTTGAAACTTGATGGGACCGCCACCAATTAATATCTTGGCTGCACATGTAGTGTACTTGCCCACGAACTCGAGTAGTTGGTGAAGGCCATGTCTGGATTCACCGTCAGCACATCGAAGCGTGTATGTCGTAATGTACGTACCGGTCAAAGGCTGCCGCCAATCGTGGGTTGAAAACCTTCTTGCCGCCCACAGGGTGCACCCTGTTCTTTTGCTCTTCCCATTGCCTCAAACGTATTTCGCCATTACGGTGAACGATGGGTTCGAAATTCACAATAGCTTGCTCCTCTGATTACTGGCCAATTTCATGGAATTCATGGTCTGGCCCGGCACGAAGGTGTAAATATTGAAGAGCATTGACATCATAACGCGCACGACCATGACTGTACCAAAGGTGGCGATCAAGCGACGAGATGGGTATGAGATGGCCAACGAGGCCTGATCGTGCGTCGCCTGCGAGTATACCAGTCAGAGCTTCATGACTGATAGGACTTTCCTCCTCCACGTCGAACGCATCTTGGACAGCAAAGCGTGGTGTTCGTTGTGATAGCGAGGGAGATGGAATGGATGGAAATGCATTCTTTTCCAATGGATGTCGTGACAGGTGAAATGAGGGTGGCGACCCTGGTGATGGAATGACTGGTGTGAGCGCCTGTACCAAGTCAATTCCCGGAGGTTGCTTGGAGAATTTGTCGAGCAAAGGCTCAATTCGTGCTTGTGAAGTGCATCTATTTGATGAAATTGATGTATCGTCAACTGCAAAGCTGTTCGATGCCGAAGTCTTGGCGGTCGTTGGATATTGATATACGATTGCTGAAGATGCGAACAGACTGGCACTGTTTTCAGGAGTGAGCAAATGACGGAACGACGACCGCGGTGGCAATCGAAAGGCTGGGCGTGCCTCGAGGCTTGATTGTACATCCGCAGACTATGCGGCGTTGTCATCATCGCTCTTTTGCTTCTTTCTTGAAGGGCCATCCTCATCATCTGCAATCATGCCGAGTGTATCACAAGAGCCTTTGGTTGGGCACACGTTCGTCGACAGCCATGACATGAGAGATCTTCCGGATGCTGCATCCGCCCTGTTCGTTGACCAATCCATATTGGTTTGAGATGCAACTTATATGGTGATGTGACGATTCGCGAGGACAAGATAGATGCGGGCCACCAAGCCAAGCTGTAAGTACAGCAAGTACGTGTGGGAGACCATCACGCCTCATGTCGCGTCTGCCTGGAGCTGGAATGCATCTGCGGAAGGCACGCGTCCACACCGGGGCAGCTAGGTAGACACGTGACGGCTTACTCACTCACCCTCCGTCGAGGCTCTACTCAAGTATGCAGATTGGGCGAGGTGCGTAAAATATTAGGTTGAATCTGCGGGAACAACATATGTCTTACTCATCGGATACCAATTAGGTGCCTAGGTGTGTGAATTTTTTGGACAGTCATACGAATGCACGTCTGCACCGGCCTCTTGATGCGAAGGAACTGGAGTGCAATCATAGATAGACCACGTGATGCCGCGGCAAAAGGGAACAACGCTAAGAACTGACAAGGGCGCACTTGAGTGTGGATTTCTCCGCTGGTAGTGCGTTGATTTGCGAAACCAAAGCACGAATTTCACGGGCGCGAATATAGACGGATCGAAAAGGAATTGAGAGTGAGAAAGAATAACATTCGTTGGAGAAGAAGTATTAAAAGATTGTGTATATCAGCCCGTGATTCATCATCAGCTCGTCCACCGACCAGCGGGCCGAAGCGCGGCCCGAATTTTGTGTTTTCGGAGATCGCTCCGAAAGCCGAGTCGCAATCCAAAAAGAAAATGTCTGGAAGCCGCAACAAATGTTGCAAGCGTCGAACGAAAGAACGGAAGATGTAGCGTGAGTTTCCAAGTCAATACGAGACTCTTCGTAAACGATCCAAGTTGAGACCTGGCGTTTAGTAGTACTTGGGGTTCTTCTCGTCGGTCAAGTCGAAGATGACGACGGAGTGGGGCTATGGAATGGTCAGCATGATGTCTTTGAGAGTAGGGAAACGTCTGGGAACTAACCTTAGCACCGTTGCGGTAGCCTCCGGGACCGCCCTGGCCGAATTGCTGAGAGAAGTTGATCGAGCGGTTGAAGGAGAGCGATCCATCGTGGTTGATGTCGATCCACAAACCCTTGTAGTCACCGACAGTGTTGAGGTTACCAATCTGGCCAGTCTCGACGAAGTAGTCGGTCACAGCAAGGTTCTTCTGGTCAGGGGAGACCTTGACGTAGTGAGGACCGACAATGGGCTGCTGCTCATTGGGGTCATCAAGACGCTTGACGTTGTGGAGGTCGGAGATGTCGAGCTGGGCGATGTGGTTGCTGGTGGTGCAGGTGAAGTAGGCGAAGCGACCGTCCTGGGTGATGTCGGAGTAGATGGCAACGTTGTCCTGGAAGCGCTCGCCGAGGGAGTAGAGGAGCTTGGCCTTTCCGGGCTTTCCATTCTCGTCGTTCTCGAATGGGTAGATGGCCCATACCTCACCGGTGTGGACTGCGGTGGCAATGGCGACGTGGTCCTTGTTGCCAGGGATGAACTTCACGTCCTGGATACCGCCACCGTTGGGGATGGTGATGGTGTTGATGATGGTCTTGCTGTGGTAGTCCCAGAGACGGAGAGTGTTGGCGTGGAGGATGACGGGAAAGGGCTTGAGGACGGTGGCGGGGACGACGAAGTCAGAGGTCAAGATGAGGTTGGCCTCGAAGTCGATGGAGAGACCGTGAGGAGAGAACTGCTCGCCAAGGATGTTAAGGAGACCAGGGACATCCTCGGGGTACTCGTGGACAATGTCGTAGTTGGCATCGACCTCAACGAGACGGCCGGGGGAGGTACCGACGGCGGAACCCATGTAGGTGATGAGGAAACCACCGTTGGGGAGAGCGCGAACCTCATCAGCGATGGAGCTGAAGAGACCACGGTTGCTCTTCTTGAAGACGGGCTCGTATGGGTCAGAGACATCGAAGAAGAAACCGGTGTCCTGGGTCTTCAAGAGGGAGAGAAGACCACCACCCCAGATGGTCTTGCCGTCGGCGGAAGGACCAGAGTGGTGAGGAGAGTTGCCGGAGGTGGGAACCTCAGCAATGCGGAGGAGGGTTCCGAAGGTGTCATCGTCAAGGGAGTAGGAGACGAGGAAGTCGGCGTGCTGGTTGTCACCTGAGGCAGTCCAGTAGTATCCGATCTTCTTGGGGCGGATGTTGCTGGGGGTGTAGGCCGGAGCCGGGAGGGCAGGTGTGGGAATCTGAAGAATGGGCAGAGGGAAGGCCGCCTTGTTCAACAGCTCGGTCACACCGGGGATCTTGGGGATGAGCGGAGGCAGGGAGTATGCCGACGAGAGTTGGGCGAAGGCCAAGATGGCGCTCGCGCCGAAGCTGAGCTTGGAGAAAGACATTTTGAAAAAAAGTTGCTGAAAAGCGAAAGAGTGTGAGAGAATGTGAGGCTGCGAACTCTGAAGAAGATGTTGTTGCTGCTGGAGAAAAGATTGAATGTTCGGATGTTGTCGAGACTTATATATTCTTTGGCCGTAGTACATTCATCCCATCGTTTGAAACCGAAACCGTCGACATGATTGCCTCTCGTCTTGCGTGATCTCGAAATCTGAGTACGACTTCGATGCGATATTCGGGCGCATGGACCTCGTTGCCTCTGCCTTTGAGAACTTGGAGCTAACAAACGAGAATTGTTGCATAATGCAATGCAGCCTCATTCCTTGCCAAGCAACATCCCAGGATGTTGAAGAGCCTGCACTCGCTGATCAGTGGCGTGCTGTAGGAGCCGTTGTTGAAGGGAGGTATCGCCAACGGTCATTTGGACGAAATGCTTGTCGCCTCCTGTCGCTTAAGCTTTGCACTCAACCGCGCAGCATCCTGGCACAGACCACCAGACTTCCCCGACAAGCAAGATTCCTGTGAAGCATTGTGCTTGTATGTCTCAACTATGTTGAAGTCCGAGATAACCATCCAGACTTGGTGTGTCCTTGAACACCAACACCAACACCACAGGCAAAGGTTTTCCCTCCTCATCTGCAGTTTGTACAACTCAGGTCGGGTCGGTACACTGTTCGAAGACCGTTCGGCAGTAGAACCTGTCTGCTCACATGGGAAGCGTTCATGCAGGAAACGCTTAGAGCATGTCTGCTTAGGTTCGCTTAGACATAGCCTCAAGTATGGCTCTAGGTACGAGTTGCTCGTCTCGTGTGCGTGCCGAGCTGTACTCTCCGTAGACGATGCCGATCATTTCGAGGACCCCTTGAGTGCTCCTCGGCAGCGGCCGAGGCATATGATCGTTAATGGGAACGACATGTCTGCAGCTTCTCGACAAGACAATTTTCCGTAGCCGAATGCATCTTTCTAGCGCACATGTTGGCTCGACAAGCTTGCTATCGAAATTGGATCTTGCTTGAGCCACTTTGGCTTGTCGTTGTGTCGTCTTGTCCTTCCATTGGTTAGGTTCATCGTCCAACGTCCGTCTGACTGGTCACAACATCTGTATGTCGATTGATGATCGACAATGTATTACCCAAGGCAGTATCGCGTTGGTCAACAAGCGTAAATGTCGACATTCTTCAATATACCAATCTGAGTTGCGCCAGATTAGCGTCTGACATGTGGTGTGTATCCTGTACAATTAGCCGCCTGTTTAGCTCAATGCCAAGTAAGCTTACCGGACGCCCTGAGCCTCCTTCGGGCTAAACTGCAAATCTGACGGCCAATCCAAACAATTTTATGACCGGATTCAACCTAGCGGCCGATATAACAGCAATGGCGCGATTTTGCATCTTCACCACGTCTTACTGCCCATGTACCAGGGAATGCAGAACCTCACATATTTTCATCGACAATGGAGATTTGCCACCGACTAGCAACAACGGGGACAAATCGACTACGGCTTTCAACCAGCGAAACCTACCTTTGACAGCTTTGGGTGCCTTTCTGACCGTTGAAGGTACAAGTCTTGGCTTTCTGATGCCATCCGCGCTAGCCCGATCGGCATGCACGCGTCCAAGCACCGTCAATGTCAGAGTATGAAACTACAGTGATCACGTCTCCTGGCGCGAACCGCTGCACAACGATCTTCTCCCGCTCGTGGCAAGGAGTTCGTCCCGTCTCTTCTCATTTGGGAAGCGAGATATTGGGCGATAGAAATCCTAGAGAGATTGGCGTTCCATGTCGCAAAGGCTTGTAACGCGGCACGCCATGTGAGAAGACTCGCACGGCACACGCGACAGCGTGTATAAGTAGGCAGTGAGGTCGTCGATGTCTCGTCCTTAGACGAACCTTTCATTCCTGTAGTATTCGATTAGTTCTCACCATGAAGTCATTCATTCTCACCTGCTGCGCCTTGGCGCTCGCCGAAGCTGTATCTGCCAGCCCTGTCGCCTCCCCGGCTCTCCCGTCGAAGCCGCAATCGAAGCATTTGCGTTACGAGCGTACCGTCAGCGGTTCTTTCGCAGACGGGCAGCCAGACAATGGCAAAGGAAAAGGCGGACCTCTGCTCGGTGAGCAAAATTTGGTGATGGTGTAAATCGCATCTCGGCTGATGATTTTGCAGGCGGCACAAACAAATACCTCGACAAGACTAACCCCGCCAACTTGGGTCAGGAGCCGACTGACAGTGGATCCGTCGTAAATCTGAAATGGAGCTTCTCTGACTCCAAGACTCGTCTTTTGAACGGTGGATGGACTCGCCAGCAGGTTGTCACCGACTTGCCCGCTAGCCATGACATTGCCGCTGCGCAGCAGCACTTGAAGAAGGGCGCGATCCGTGAGATGCACTGGCACCGCGTTTCCGAGTGGGGATACGTCTATGCTGGTCGCATCCTCTTTACCGGTGTTGACGAGCACGGTCGCAACCAGGCCAGTGTCTTGCACCCCGGCGACATCTGGTACATCCCCAAGGGAGGAGCGCACTCTGTGCAAGGTCTTGATGATGAGAACGAGTTCCTGCGTAAGTCTTCCCATCTTTCACCGAGTTCTCAGAAAGCTCGATTTTCGCATGCGTTGCTCGACGATCTTGTTGCTAACTGATTGACTCAGTCGCTTTCGACGATGGTAACTTCGACTCCGCCGGAACCACCTTCATGGTTGATGACTGGATTGCCCACACCCCGAAGGACATCATCCTCCGCAACTTCGGCTTGCCCGCCAACTCCACTGCATTCGACAAGGTCCCATCCCCGAACCCGTACATCACCAACGCCACCGTTGGAGACATCACCATCGACTCTCCATTCGGCTCCCTCGAGGACTCCACTGATTCGTGGGTCTACTACGGCAGCAAGGTTGCCCCGACCCACGAGATCCCCGGCGGTGGAAATGTGCGCATCATCGACTCCCACAACTTCCCGATCGCCAAGACCATCGCCACATCGATTGTCACCTTGAAGCCCGGTGCGCTTCGTGAGCTCCACTGGCACCCCAACGCCGAGGAATGGTTGTTCTTCTCCCAGGGAACCGCTCGCGTCAGCGTCTTCATGGGAGGTGCGGCTGCCAGGACCTTCGACTTCACTGCCGGTGACACTGCCGTCATGCCTGACAACAGCGGCCACTACGTCGAGAACACCGGTGATGAGGATTTGGTCTGGATCGAGCTGTACAAGAGCGACCGTGTTGCGGATATCAGTTTGACCCAGTGGCTGGCTTTGACTCCGGTCGAGCTTGTGTCCCAGATCTTGAAGGTCGATGCGAGCGTGGTTGCCAACCTGAAGAAGGAGAAGCAGCTCATCCTTCCTGCGGTTTCCAACTAAGGAGGCGGATTAGTACTATCAGTGCAAAACAACGTCCTGTGAGGGACGACAACATTGGCCTTGACGACTTGAAGTCGCCAGGCTGCAATCATTCTATTCATTTTTCGTTGGGCTCGAAATTCTGTCAATCGGACCACAGAGTCCAATGCTTCGACATTTCTATATACTTATATATTCTGCTAATGCTTTCACGTTCATGTCCAAATGTCCACCACGGTGCGCGGGATTGAGCGAGTTTCATTGCGCAATGCGCACATTTAATCTGCAAATGGAGGCCGCGTACACGAATCCGGAAGAAGGGTGCCGTTGATGAGCATGTATTCGGGTGTCAGTACGCATTTAGCGGAGAAACGAGTCGGAATCCCGCATGGAGACCCCCACGATGACGCCTCGTCCATTCGAACGCGTGGCATTCTTCAGTAGACATGGACATTCCCATGAACCTCATTGGATGGACAGAAATGTACAACGTGTTGCCATGAGCCGCCGATCCCGTTCATTGACCAGATATGCGTTGCGCTGCGATCTGTTTTCACACGAGAGAGGGCCCGAATGTTATCGATCCGCTGTGTGAAGGCTCAGCTCACAAGTCTGGTTGCCAGGCACGCCAGGTACAGTAATTGAGGCACCTCGGCCCGCGCTGCTTTTCATTGGATGTGCATTGAGCAAGTTTAGGCGGTCCAGCATGAAAACGGCTGTGAGCTTCACGCCCATCGTACATACATCTTAGGTGCCCAGGTGGGCTTAAGTGAGCAAATATACACTTCTGAGGTATGCTATCAAGGTTGGCGCCGCTGCAGACGTCAACCTCAGAGGTGGGCATGTGAAGACCATTCAAGGTCATCCTTCGATCGCGCTCTTCGAATGCAGGCTTCCACGACATGCATACAATTCGAAACACTTCAGAGGTACTTTGGGTGAGAAGGTTCGGGGTCACGAAGTAGCTGTGATGAGGATGTGCTGCGCTATCGCGCAATGCGGTTGTTGTCGCGCGCTGCATCCGTGGACCGCCGATCCTGGAAGTCTTTCATGGTTCGCATGAAATGCTACAGCAGGTAGCGCAGGATCCATCGTGCAGGTAGTGGAGAAGTACAGTGCTGCTGCACGATATATGTTTTCCAATAGACCAGATTTCCACGTGGTGATGTGCAGCGAGCGCGACAATCGCGGCGTCCCTTCCATGGCTCGGTGCGGTGCCGGAAATCCACCGGCAAACCCTGTTGGTTGTTCCTAAATGCCCAGATGGCGATGGAGATTCCTGGCATAAACGAATGACGTGCAGGGCTCTACCCACTCATCGTCGCGAACAGATATACATATACCTAGGTGTACTCTTTGGATGTCCCAGGTGGGCTTCAGATCTCCTTGGGTGCCCGTGGAGTCGGCTTGGACATCATGTTCGTCTGACTATAACTTATTATTACATGCGATAATGTCGCACCTCACTGTACACCTGGGCATGTATGATCATCCAGTCCAACATATGATGCTGCTCACCGTGAAGAAACCAACCTTGGAATGAATACATTGTGACCGGGACATGATGAAGCTGTGGGTAGTGGGTTGGAAAGCCTTACCCAAACCCTACCATGATCCACGTATAACCCTACCACGACAGGAGGACGAAGCGCGCAGGCCATAAGGAACACATCCATGTCATATGAATTGCAGCGATATCCACGACGGCATTACGCATCACCAACAAAATGATGAGCTGCAGTGAAAAGCGCACATCTAGGCCAACAAAGCTCCGCAATCGTCGTGTCACGGTGATGTCTGGGTGTGGAATCTATCCAAGTTGGAATCTATCTGTCATCTAGACCAAGCGGCATATATTCGTCGTCAAACTTCACCCATCAAGTTGAAGTCGAGGTTTTCATGGAGCAGTCATATCGGAGGGATCAAACAGAAGCACGTCGCCTCAGGTCTGCCTTAGCGAACGTCTCATCAGTGTGATTCCCACCGGGCAATCCTCCCTCCTCGCCTTCATCGTCATCATTAGGCAGCGGTCGCGGTCGCCAATTGCCTGTCATATAAGTCTTGACTTTGCAGGGCTTGCCCACATTCTGGCATACAGTCGTTCGACCGAGATTCTTGAATTTGGGACCCAGCGGTCCATTGACGTAATGGTACTGTCCTGCAAGACGGTATTGTCGCGGGTCGCCAAGTTTGTAGTACTTTTCTCCCCAATGACCAGTGAAGTCAAACCATCCAGTCGGCGAACGCGGATTCAGCAGACTTGCGCGTAGAGTCTGGTTTGCAGGATCATAGGTGTACGATTGCAAATTGAGAGTGGGATCCCAGAGAGGCCCGCGGTCTGTCTCGTCGTGCAGCAGGCCGAAGGGAAGGATGTATGGATGTAGACCAGGCGTGCCATACATAGCGTGCGATCCGATCGCGCTGTACACCACCGGGCGTTTGGCAATGGCGCTGGCGGTTTTGTTGCTCCATGTACCGATCATGGTGCCAGATCCGTCCATTGCCGGAATGTACTTCTCTATGGCATTCCAAGTATAGGCATCGCCGAAATCATGTTCGCTTAGGAATACCTGAATAGGTTGACCGTTTTGAAAACGAACGGCGGTGTGCTCCCAGTCACCGAGGTGATTACCAAAACGGATGTCGAAGACCTTCTCGCCGAGATTGAAGGAGTAGAAAAAGAACCAGAACGCGTCGACGATGCCATCTTCCTTGGGCACGACAACCAGAAACGCTGGAGCAGAGCTGTGGCCACCATTATGAGGATTGGCACGTCGTGTAGACGATCGCTTCCTCAAATCCTGCTTTGGGCCTCGGGGTGGCGCATAAGGGCTGTAGCATGTGCCGGCCAGCGGATCACATGGGTCTGCACAGTATGCTTCATTATTGCCACACCATCCATAGATCGAACAGCAAGGACCAAAGCGACTGCCAGTGCATGTGAAACCACTATTACCACCGCATCGCCCGTCCTGACTAGCGACACGCTCAGCAATATGGTGGCCTTTCCCCTCTGGCGCGTCTAAGTCTCGGTGATCTTCGGGAGTGCGGGCTTCATCCTCTGTTTCCGGTGACGCCGGCCACGGTGCAGCGCCGTCCTTCTCGGCGATGTCTGGGATGTTATGTGCGCTGACCAACCAGTCTGGTCGCTCTTCTACGTTGTCGTTACTTTTCAGATACATGTATCGGCCATATTCCGCGCCTCTATAATCGTTGAGTTCTCGTAGGTTGGAGAGATTTTGTTGTTGTCCAAAATTCGCAATGTGCGTGTAATTGACAGAGGCTGTCGTATGCTCCAGGTGCTCTGCCAGATCTGTTGGCCAAAATTCCTCACGCGAAAAGAGATGAACGTAAGGCGCATAATCCAAGACATATTGGGGTATCTCTCGCAGCTTCTTCTCTTCCCGCGACCATGAGTCCGGATCCTCTTCAGACGAATTCCAATATCGACTGAAGTCACGATCAATCGGGGCCACTCTATCTTTGTGATGAGACCAGGTCCAGCCTGCAGTGTTCACCATGTGGAAAAGGCCACAGACTCCAAACCACCGGCACATCTCCCGATCCGCCCAGAACTTCCCGGTCGCGATCCATTGTAGGTTCTCCGTCAATTCCGACGATGGCGCATTCTTGGTGATCTGTACGCCGATTAGGGTGAAGAGTATGTACACAATCGCGACGATGCAAAAGGCATAGAACCAGCTCCGACCGGCGCGCTGCATGGGCTCTACTTGTGGCTGATCGAGGACGTATTCAAGAGGTAGAGTTTCAAAGAGGACCGGATAGTGCTGGTCTCTTCAAGGCCAAGTATGCAAAGGTGAAATATGCATGCGCGCTGCGCAATGTGTAATGTGATGTAGGAAGAGTCCAAAAGAAAATGCGGGTATAGCTGGACGCTGCGATGCTAATGTTGAGCAGGGTCGTAAGAGAGCATTGAGGTGTTGCTGTAACAAGTCCTATGATGACGATGTTTTGCCGAATCTTTCGGTATATTTCGCGACAAGCTAATCTAGATGGTGATATGGAAGCAACCAAAGCTCCGGACCGCAAGCGCTATGGCAACATAAAATTGAGAGAATGAGGCGGAATATGTCCAATGTCAGCTACGTGAGGACTGCGCCCCGTCTGCTAAACGATTGCAAAAGAAGTGACGAGCGTTATATAACAAGTACCTAGGTAAGTCATAGGAATAGGAAGCATCACAACTGTGCCTGAATTGCCGTCCAAGGTCCCGTGGCCACTTGAGCCCTTCAGCTATTTTGGGGAAGCGCGGATCCGGCGGCATGCGACGAGAACCCTCTTCCCCATCAGCCGACCAATTTTGGCACCTGCAGTATCAGAATCGGCGCCGCAGGATGATATCAACTATCCGGCGCTCCAGCTAGCAGCATCACTGCATATAGCTTAAGGTATATTGCAGGTGAAAAAGCTTCGAGGACTCTGTCATCGCATATGGCTCAGTCATCTCGGTACCGTCCCGATGGTGATCCAGGCTGAAAGCATGGCCACAGACGAATGGGAATATGAATATGACCCAAATGAGACAGAAGATTGCTACATCACACTGGACCTGACGACATACGTTCCTGATGCACTAGCAACCAAGTCAAACACAAGAACAGCCAAGCAACCTACATCCATTGACAATGATAAAACACCCCAATCAGAAAACGATGCTGCGCCAACCTCAGTAGGCAAGTTGGAGATTGCAGATTTACATACCCGCCAACCATTCATCAAATTCAATGACCGGATGTATCATGGCACATGGAGTACCGATTACGGAAGCCAAGTTTACGTAGCAAACCCAGGCGCTGTTCAAGATCCAGTGTTGGCGGGCAACATGCTGGACATCGTCGGTGTTTCTCGCGCGAGAATAGTTGCAACGCCGGCAAGGCTTCGCGGAGAACAGAAGTCGGCCACTCAGCACGATGTCCTCGAAGATGAAAATCTAGAGATGAGTGCACATAGCGAAGAGATCGGCTCTGGTGAACTCACAGATGAGCACACGATATCGCAGACCACGAAACAGCGAAAGACACCCCTCTCAGAGAGACCTCAAACTGGGAACGGATCGCAGGCTGCCTCATTCCTGCAACGCCTGACTCGAATCAAACAGCAAAAGGGCGAGAAAGATCCTGTACCATTATATGGTGTCAAAATTTACAATGCTCCTTCACCCGAAGCGCAACAGGCTATCCGAGATGCCGCGCTGCAAAACGATGCAGAACAAGTAGGCCGAGCTTCAGATTTCCCGCCAGCGAGACGAAGACGTTATCCGCGCGAGAACCAAGCGTTCACAACAGATGCCAGAAGCGCAACATCAACAGCTGTTACGGGTCTAAAGTCGTCCACTACTATCAGGGGCCGGCCATCCAGGGACGCGATCGTCCAAAGTCTAGGATTTCGAGACATGGGGACAGCCGACTCCGAGAACAGCCTAGATGTTCAAGTCCTATCGACTGACGACGAAGTCGACGATGATGATGGCGATGATGAATATGAAGGCGTTTGACGGTCATGATCATTGCCTGGCGGAATGAGATGGAGATGTAATAATTATTGTAATGCAGCGAGGCCAATATCGAGAATCCTACATTGCCTGCAAGGCTCGTGTCATTGTCGCGCCTCTCGCACTTCCATGACTCGTGAAAAGACACGTGGGGTCAGCCGAGGGTGGGGAATGAAATTGACCCCGATTCGTCACCACGTCTTTTGGATTTCCATCGCATGGATGATCGTGCAGTCGTGGTTGTTTCAAAACTTTTATATTTTCCGATCCACACATTTCGCATTGATAGATCTGTGCGCCTGACCGAAATCGGTATTCCACACTGCGCTTTCCCAAGTGCAATTTCACTGGCCTCAGTTTGGTGCAATTTCTTGGATTGCAGGCCAGCATAGCCAGATGTCTTTTGTCATCCAAAGCCCCAATGCATCGCCTTTCTCTTCCGACCCTCCTCGACCACAACGACAGCAATCTAATTTCCGCCCGCCAGTAGCACCATCGCCTGGAGGATATCAACAAGGATCCGCGCCGCCACCAAGCAGCGAGGGTTACTTCCCGTCTCAAGCGGGAGGACAATCGAACATGAACCAACAGCCTCCGCATGGGGCGCCCTACAATGGCACGCCGCAGGATGTTCAAGGGATGACGCAGCAGATGAGCAGTATGAACCTAGATGCGCGGGCAGGAACACCACACACGCGTCGGAAAAAGGACCGCCACGCCTATCATCAGTTTGATGCTCCAGGCGCAGGAGCACAGGGAAGCTATGGAGCCGGCACGAGTGGGCAATTCGGGACTGAGAACAATGCACAAACATCAGTCCCTGGTCAAGAGGCACCATGGCAGCAAGGCAGCCAGCCGTGGCAATCACAAAAGCTACCATCGCAATCAAGCGCTGCTCAAACATCGCATGCGCCTGCAGGCACCCCCATAAATCTCGGCGGCGGTGGCGGACAATCTCATGGGGCACCGCCAGGTGCTGGTGGAAACAAAGTCAATCCAGCCTTGATACCCAGTGTTCCCGCGAGTCGCGATGTCCCTGCAGAATTCTACAAGACCAAGGTGTACCCGACGATGGAACAGCGTATTCCACCGCCTGCGTCTGTAGCTTTTGTTGCTTATGATCAGGGCAATGCTTCACCAAAACACGCACGCCTCACCCTCAATTGCATCCCGAGCACGCAAGAGCAGCTCAACACCACCGCCATCCCGTTGGGTCTAATTGTGCAACCATTGGGCAAGCAGACCGACGGAGAAGCAGCCATTCCAGTACTCGATTTCGGCGAAGCTGGGCCGCCACGATGTCGCCGATGTCGAGCATACGTCAATCCTTTCATGACCTTCAGCAACGGCGGCAATCGGATGACCTGCAACCTTTGCGGACATCCTAACGAGGTGGCGGCCGAATACTTCTCTCCAACAGACCCGTCGGGTGTGCGCGTCGACCGACAAGACCGCCCAGAATTGCTTTTTGGGTCATGCGAGTTCCTGGTCCCGAAAGAGTATTGGTCAAAAGAGCCGGTGGGATTGAGATATTTGTTTCTGCTCGATGTCAGCGCCGAGAGCTGTACTCGGGGGTTCTTGAGAGCTATGTGTGACGGTTTGATAGCAGCGTTGTATGGAGACGATGTGGACGACACACCTCAAGAGGGTGATGACAACGAGGCCATCCCAGCACCAACCAAAGTTCCGGCGGGCGCAAAGGTGGGCTTCATGACTTTCGATCGTGAAGTCCATTCCTACAACGTCAACGCTGCACTGTCGGCTCCTCAGCAGCTTGTCATGTCAGATCTAGAAGAGCCATTCGCCACAATCTCGCCACAGCATCTCTTCGTTGATCCCGCGGAATGCAAGACCAATATTCTCTCTTTATTACAGCGGCTTCCAGGCATGTTCGAGCAGATTCGGCATGCGGAGCCCGCGCTTTTCCCGTCGCTCACCGCAGCGCTCTCTACGCTATCAGAATCGGGTGGCAAGATTATCTGCAGTCTCAGTAGTCTGCCTACATTTGGACCCGGACGATTGACTGTGCGTGACAAGGGCATGCAGACGGCAACCAATGATCACCCAGAGCAAGAGAAGGTTCTTTTACGAACCGAGAACCAAAGCTTCCGAAAATTACACGCAGACATGATCAAAGCTGGCGTAGGCGTCGATTTTTTCTTGAACGCGCCGTCGGGCGGTTATCTCGATATCGCAACCATCGGGCTTGTTGCTGAAAAGACTGGTGGCGACACATACTATTATCCAAACTGGACGTACCCGCGCGACACATTGAAACTCAAGAATGAGCTCAGCCATGCCGTACAGAGAGAGCAAGGTTATGCCGCGTTGATGAAAGTGCGATGTAGCAATGGCTTGCAAATTTCACATTACAGCGGTAACTTCACTCAACACACATTTGGCGCGGATCTCGAGATGGGCACCTTCACGGAAGATACAGCTATCGGCATCACGTTCAGCTATGATACAAAGGTAAAGTCACCTCATCTGCGATACGTTTGGACATGAGCTAATTAACTCGTAGCTTGACTCAAGAGTCGACGCCTACTTCCAATCCGCGCTTCTCTACACAACAGCTTCTGGTCAACGAAGAGTACGATGCACAAACGCCGTCGCGTCAATCACCGAGCAAGCACGCGAATGTATGCGCTATGTCGATCAGGATGCAGTATTGGCGGTCATCGCGAAGGAGGCTGCCATGCGAGTTCCTGAAAGATCGCTCCACGACACCCGTCAACATGTCCAGGACAAAGCTACTGATATTCTTGCCGCGTATCGGAAGCACCACTCTGGTGGGCATCCAAGCACACAGCTTGTCATGCCCGAGAACTTGAAGGAATTCGCCATGTATATTCTCGGTCTACTCAAATCGCGGGCATTGAAGGGTGGCCGCGAACCAAGCGACCGCCGAAGCCACGAACTCCGACTACTCAAAGGCATTAGCCCGGCCAATCTGAGCCTCTATCTTTACCCTCGCATCACCGCGCTACACAACTTAGATCCAAACGAAGGGTTCGCCGATGAAAATGGCTACCTGAAGATGCCGCAAGGCGTACGCGCAAGCTTCGCCACCATCGAAGAAGGGGGCGCATACCTTGTGGACAACGGACAGCAATGTCTCTTGTGGATGCACCAGCAAGTCTCGCCCAATCTCATTGAGGATCTATTCGGACCCTCGGCAGCCTCACTGGAGTCGCTGGACGCCAATCTCAATACACTACCCGTACTGGAAACGTTACTCAACGCGCAAGTCCGCAACATCCTCCTTGCGATGGAGTCGACGCGGAGCTTCGCGATCAGTCTGCAGCTGGCTCGCCAGGGCTTCGATGGCGCCGAGTACGAATTTGCGCGACTACTCTATGAAGATTCGAACAATGATAAACCTTCGTATGTGGATTGGCTCGTGCTGCTGCACCGCGGGGTCTCTGCAGAGTTGAGCGGTCAAGGTCGGAATAAAGGCAGTAGTGCTGGTGGCACTGATGTGGCTGGCGTCGTGACCGGTGCGATGCAGAGAGTCACCGGTGGAGGCGCATTATGGGGATGATCAATAGTCAGTCTCTAAATCGATTTTCTATCACATATTTGACAATGTCAGGACTCCATATGCTCTCAGACTACGGTGATATGCCCGTTGAACGATGGAGACCGCTGGAATCTTGGACCGTTTATCTTAGGGTTTCGAGGTTTCTGCCAGGGTTTGGGTTATCCTTTCTATCCATGGATGCAATTGGTGACGAGGTGATTATTTTCTCATGGACGGGCACCCGATTGATTGCGAGATGTGGGAGTGTTCTTTCGGCGGAGGCGATTAGAATCGTATATTCATATATAAGAGGTTTCACTCAGGATCATGCGAGCGAACGTTTTCGTCGACTCTACTGACACCCTGTACTCGAAGGTAAGCCATCTTCGAGCTTCCCTTGGCTGCACGGTGGCTACTGACAACTAATTGCCATGAAAATTGTTTGTCATGCGAGGCGGGGCCATGAGAAGGAAAGCACCCAAAAGATAGTGCAAGATAATGACGTTGGAGTCACCGCAGCCAATCCCCGCAAGCGATCATCAGCCACCAGACATTCCATGGGACCTCAATGCCGCCAATGCAGCGCCTGTCAAAGCTCGAGAGGACGTCCCCAAGCCCGAACAAGCATCGGCTCTTCTAGACCTCAGCTTAACGTCAGCCGTTCCCATGCACACCGATTGACTGTATAGATCCATCTTTCACACCCCGACAAATCATCAGAACACTGCAACATGATTACGAAGACAGTCGATGCTGAACATTGACGGTCGCGGGGGCACCTACTTCCACAGCGGTCGTCGTGGAGATAAAAATGCGATCAGACCCTGCTCGCTGATCATTCACCATGCCCATTCCTTTGGGATAGATCGTGCGGTTAATGCAGACTACTGCGACAAGCGCGCAAACTATACTTTACGCCTCACTCTGCTCAGTTGGTCGGTTTCTAGAATATAGCAAGCCCACGACCATCCAATCACATACATCGAGACAACGGTAGAGGAGCGTGGACTCGAGCCTATGCAGACCACGATCGATCCAATAAGTCACCTGAAAGACAGACCAATAACATCTTGTGGCCGCACGAAGAGGCGTCAAATGTTGCCATCGAAGCACTGATTCTGTCGATCAGCCACCGTCATTGTCGGTACGATGTCGGACGAACTCTAATATGTCGTAGTGTCGCTGGTTATAAGCAAGCGGCCGAACGAGCTGCGGTCTGCAGGCTTTGAGCTCAAGGGCCGAAAATCGGTCCTGCATCTGTACGATTGGCCAAGAAACAAGGTTTTGCTACCACGCGCTGTCGCTGAGTCCGCTGCTCTATTTCGTGGAGAAATCAGGTGCACTGCGTGGCCACGCTCAGACTAAATCGCGCCATGACAGATGGCTGCAGAGACGTCCTTGATGGCAAAATCATGGCGCGAGCTCAAAGATTTAACAAGCCTGCCTCAGTCAATTTTCGCTCAAAGATGACTCTTCCTCGCCGTTCATCTCTGCATCGCAATTATGGAGCCCCTATCGAAACATGGCGTCATGGCTATCTCGAGAGTGTTCGGGATCACGCTCAGTCTGCTTCTCGTATACGAAGTCTACATCTACATGTGCTTCTTACTCGGCTCTCCAGCACACCAGAGCCTCTTGACGCACATTTGCTCGCATGACCGCCTACAGTCCTACTGCGGGATGGGCTTTCAACAGCAGCTCCGGGGAATGAGCAGTAATCGAACGGCCGATCGACCTTCCAGATATCTCTTCATATTTGGCGATTCGTATTCGAGCATCGAGTATAACGCCACGAATGGTGCTCAACCGACACTAGATAATCCTTTCGGAAATTCCGAATTCTCGGCTGCGACTGCTTACAAGGACGAGAAATGGATTGACACCATGTTCATGAAGTATCCTACTCGCAGCACCGTGGTCTATGACTTTGCCACAGGAGGCAACCTGGTGAACGTGTCACGTATGCCGGAGCCATTCACCTTTACGACAAATGTTCGACGCGACATGATCGACCAGGTCAACCATTTTACGCAGATTCAGAGCAAGATAGACTGGGCGGCTGCTGACAGCCTCTTCATAAGCTGGTTCGGAATGTAAGGCTCCACCTGCAGTGACGTGTCGAACTTAATCCTGAGACTGATCGATTTGCAGCAACGACATTGACGCCATCGCCGTGCTTTCAGACTTGGAAGTTGACGCGGCCAAGGATGTGTTATCGGCGGATGTCGGCGATTACTTCAAGCAGATCGCACACCTTTATTCGCTCGGCGCACGCAGATTTATACACGTCACGCCACCTCGTAAGTCCAGCTTCGTCGCCTTATCAGCCCAGTCCCACGGTCAACCTTTCTCTACCTCGACATTGGCTACCCTTCCGATCTTCTGCATTCCACTTTCACAACCTTCGTCGCGATGAAACGCTTCCGTCAAGCAGAGACTAACACGGTCGCCGCAGCGTTTGATCGTGCCCCCCTGTGGTCACAAATCGGCCGCGAGCGCATTCGAGAGATGGTCGCCCACTGGACCAGCGTGCTTCTGCGCGGGCACGAAAATTTCCAGCGTCAGCATAAAGATGTGAAGTCGGCCATTGTCGATCCTGCGCCCGTCTTTCATGAAATCCTCGATCATCCGGAACGGTACGGCGCGCCCAACAACACTTGCACCTCGATGCTGGAGGAGGATCACTGCCTCTGGCGGGATTCTTTACATCCGGGTTTGGCGATCCACCAGAAGATGGGTGCAGCCATGTTCGAATTGGTGCAGACGCTCGACCTGCTGTGATAGGAATTTCCCAGAGCAAAGGATCCTTATTCTCATGTGAACGTCTCAACTCCCGGTCGACTTCGTCTCGAATACACAAAGCCTGATGGTCCTGATCTCATCATTCTGGAATATTCTGTTGCACCTCGGACAACTCGATGCCCTTTCCAAACGCCTCGACAAAGCCTCCTGAATGTTGATCCTTCTGAGGCATCAGCATGAGAAGTGACCGCTACCAACTCCCCTCTGAGGCGTGGCACACAAGACCATGTGGCTGCGGGCGACGCGCAACGTCATTCGGCCAGCGCCAATCGAACGCTATCTCCAAGCGAGTGCAGACTTAGCGTGTCGATGCTGACGTACAGCCTGTACATATCCCTGTTGTGTACACTGGGAAGGCCTTCACATTGGAAATGATGTGCGATATCTGTCGGACGACTTTGCGGATGCAACTTCGCGTTGTCAGATTGTAAAGCACCTCACATATCTTGGGCCTACCCACTGGATCATGACGTCCTCGGGAATATTGCACGATTGGCGACTTTCGGGCTTGCGCATAAGACCTTGAATTATTCGACATACGGCAAGAATAGCAGAGCAATGAGCTATGGTCCTGCGGCCGGCAGTATCGGTCGAAGCAGAACTGCAGGAACACAGGTTATTCAACCGTCTTGAGCCATATTTCTCTGGTGTCCGTCGTGTGATGCTGTTGTTGGTCGTCGGCAGGGTCCAAGGAGTGTACTCGATCATTCAGAGCATGTTATCTCAGCACCGGTGTTGACTGGTAGGAGAGGACATACGTCTGCATGGCCATGCAAGGCGATAGTCAGGATATGGAACAGATTGGCGGTAGCACTGCTCCGATGCAACGATTCCTCGGTTCACCTGGGCAGCGATGCATGAGCTGGGCATGACACGGCAGTAGTTTGGCTTCATGTCGACGATGCCAAGACCTCCCCTAAACCAACCCAATCACCCATCATCCTCGACCTTCCAGGCCCGATATCTCCAACACGAACCCGAATTTGGCCAAACTCCATCGACATCCACAACCCCGTTCACCAACCCACAATCTAACACAAGGTCGCCAACCACCTTCGACCCGGTGTAACCTCTCTGCCGTCCAGATCCCATCGTGTTGGCTGCAATGATGCCATCGGGTTGTGCTACCCTATTTGGAAAGCAGCGGTGTCCTCTGCTAGGCGGTTTGGTGATAACGTGAGCGAAGCATGTGGACAAGCAATCCATGGGCCCATGTCGTCGCTATTCGATATTTCTGTCGGGGTTACGTTGCTGTGGAATGGAGTCCAATCAATAGATTGTGCTACGAAGGATGACGAAGAGTCTTCCTAGACTTTCCTTGTGCACAATCCCCCCCGGCTGCGGAGCCATCATGAAAACACATCGTGCGGCTCGTCAAGGGGATGACGGTGCGACTGATCAGGGAACTCGATTCTTATCCCCAATGCTCTATCAAAGTGGTCAATGCAGAAGTACTGATGTCAGAGATGAAACACGGCTCATGATGACTACATCTGAAACTACTATCAGGGTCATGAGCGGTCATCATTGAGTTTTGTTCCTTGCAGACATGTGGAATCTGCACGTAGTTGAATTGAAACATCAGCGACATGATTACTTTCAAACACTTCATCAAGTGTAATCCCATAATCATTAAGAATACTTTACACTCAAGCACGACTAACCTCGAGAGAATGTCGTCTTGCTTTGGTGCCATCATGTTCCGTGCAAAAGCAGCTGGTGGGCGAGCGTCACACACCGGGGAAACGATGATGTCGTTACATCTACGTCACCATTCACGCGGGGCTTTTGCAGCGCCCGCCATCAGCAGCATCAAGAACTACACGACTACTAATACTCGATATTCATCTCTCTCCACAGCTCATCGTCGCATTATCCCATCGTCTACCAAATCAATTGTGAGTGGTATTCCAATCGGCCTCTTGTGCCGTGAACGAAGCAGTGTTGGTGGTTCAGGGCCACTGCTTGTTGGGATGAGACGATGAACTGACGCAATCGTTATCAGACCCATTCTCAGATACGCTCCACCACCAAAATGTCTTTCAGCAACGCCGACACTGGTTCAAAGACCGCCGACCCTTACACGGCAAAGAACAAGGATGAGCCCTCGCTCAAGACCAAGGTCGAGGACTTGATCCAGTTCGCGGAGAAGAGCAAGTTCTGTCTCCTCACCACCATCACACCGGACGGTCAAGTCGCCACTCGATGCATGGCATTGGCCGGCAAGGTAAGCTCTCGCCGAAAAATATCGACATGCTTGTGGGGATCAGGCGGATAGCGTTGAGAACTGTGCTGACGAGGATTTCGCCATCACAGGAGAACAACGGAATCGACTTCATCTTCCACACAAACACCGAGTCTGGCAAGACAGACGACCTCGACGCCAATCCCCAGGTCAACTTGGGATTCCTGAACTCTAGCGGCGAGTGGGCATCAATCTCCGGCAAGGCCAAAGTCGTGACGGACCGCGAAGAGGTCAGGAAGCACTACTCTGAGCACCTCAAGGTCTGGCTCGGCGACCTTGGTGATGGCAAGCACGATGGTGGCCCAGAGGACCCGCGCATCGGCGTGATCAAGGTGCACTCCAACACAATCCAGTATGCCACCAGCCGCCGCAGCGCAATTGGCGGCGCTGTTGAGCTCGTCAAGAGCTACGCTACTGGCGAGACCGCTCAAGTCAACAAGCTCCGACACATCAGCGAGCAGGAGCTGGAACAATGTGAGTCCCGTTATCCTGAACGCTGCCACGCAGACTGGTTCATGTGTGATCGTGATTGTGGTAACCATGGCTAATGCGATGTCATTTTACAGGGCGCTCGTCATAAGCGTTATCAGCCAGCCACTGCCGTCACACAATAACCAGCCAGCTCTTTGTCGCATCGACCACGGAGGACAGCACCAGTGAGTTGGCCAGCTGCCGTTTGAACCACAACGATGGGGCATCGCGAAGATGTTGAAAACGAGGACCGATGACATTGGCAATCAGCCATTAGGTCATAGCCGCTTCACGCGCAAGGACATATGTGCATGTATACCGAAACGAAGACAATGACGAAAGTTTGCATGACCGTGAGCAGTGTCCGTGTGATTACCGTTTGACGTTGGAGCAGAATGACAGACGTACGGGATCACATACCATCAACAACACGTGCCTTCCAGCGCAAATCATGAACTGTGACGCGATCGAGTCATGCTGCCGGACGAACGATCGTCAAACGAAGTTTCGTTCGCTCGAGGTGCCGGCAGTCATCATTCGTATCGACAACATACGCCCGAGAGATAGATAGGCATGCCTCGAGCATGGACTCTCGGTATTCCCAGATAGTGGTCATGTCCGAACAAACACACGACTCGTGAAAGGAAAAATATTGATTGGTCGCGAATCGATCGATTTGGGGAATTTTCATCTTCGGGTCCGCGCGGTTCCTGCGTGAAAAAATGTCTTTTCCTCCTGTAAACCGCGATACGAACCGCTGGGTCCAAAGGGACGACAAATGAACACTTTCTTATTACATTACGAGCCGTGGGATGCGCAGTCGATCGATCGAAATGCTGGGTGCCCAGGTGGTCATCGATGCAGGTTTAAAGCTTAGGGGCATCGAGAAGTGTTTGGCGCATCGAGCAGGTGTTCGGTAGACACGGCAGCGGTGCGAAGAATGACGGAAGGTTCCAACCGCTCTCTCTCAACCAAGAATTTCGATGGCACACAGCTCCCGCTTTCCTCTCCGGCCATGGCAATTTGCAATATCACCTGGGCATGATTGTCCCATTTACCGATCGGAACCCACGCCGTCCGCGAGGAACAATGACACCCCACTGTTGAACTGGTTTGCCCATCATCATTACCGACCGTGTGTCGATGGTCGATGGTCGATGTATACAGTACTTCACGTCTCCGCTGTCTAGCAGGTAATCTGAGCAGCTGCCGCTCGTGCCTTTCGGTGCATCGCGATGCCTAGACCGATGAATCCCCGGCGCCGAAATCTATTGAATGTCCGTCCATTCATCCTCCGCGCCGCCGCCGCACCGCCCACCTCCCAAAAAACCGTACATGCGTACATATACGATGGAGCGCTTGTTTCGATTTCTTCATGATGAACTCATAGTTTGAACTTCCACGTTTCCCACTTGCATGTACGACCAGCGAATAAAGACGTCATAATCCAAAAAGCGATGGAAAGCAATGATGGGATATTGTGTCGCTGTGTGACAATCGATCGATCTATCCTGCTATTGCCGTGCTTCGGCCGGACTTTTGCGCGTGTGCATCAGCGTGCGCGACCATGCAAATGCCACTTCGGGCGTGAGTGTGTGTAGATCTCTGAGAGGAACAAGCCGGTGTGATTTCGTCGGGCGTGTGATATCACGTGCAGCCGTGACAGCCTCGCATTGTTTACCCAACACGACTTCGCGTTACCCCGCCATACATTGCTGCTGCTGCTCCTACTGGAACACACTCCCAGGGCTAGAAAGACCAACTCCTCCTCCACCCTGCTGTCCGCAATCATCCGATCATATCCCGCAGCCAACAGATGACAGATACGGCGCAGCAGGAGGAGCAGCTGACAAAGAGGCACAACTCCTCCATCGTCGACATGCTATAGGGCTGGATTCTTTGTGGCGTTCAAAAGTGCAAATTAGGGGTGACCCCCAACAAGTGCAGCACGCAATCCATCGCAGTCCGTGTGTAGCGGGCATCCAACAGGACGCCTCGAGGTCGTCGTCGCCCGTGAGGTCCGATAACGATGTCCGTCTCACCATCCCGATCAGGCCTCTGCTTGGCCAGAAGGACCACGAAGCGAGGGAGGGGTGGACGGACGCTTCTGGGCCGCAGCACTTCTCTTCTCCAGTGACAACCCCAGGAAAGAAAAAACAGATCGTACATGTAGCACGTGCACGGGCAAATCATCCCGTCTATCGCCATATCTGCTGTGCCCCAATCCCATCCTCACCGCCGCCGAGATGAGTGCGTGAGCGAAGTGGGTCCCCATCGTTGTGGTGTTGCACTGAACATTCCGTTCCTGGCCCTGGAGGAGATCGTGGATGCGTTTCGTACGAGCCTGGTTGTTGGGGCGATGAAGGATCACATTTCCATCGCATCATCACCAAGAGTGGCATCGCCATCACCAGCAACAGCCGAAGAATTAAAAATGCCCGGGTGTGTTGCACCAATAGCATAATGCATATTGTCCGAGGCCAGTGTAGTGGCTAGATAGCTCCTCCAATTTGTGCGATTGCGGACGAATTATGCAACTCGGAATGATAGTCGCCCCTCACGGCCCGTCCACGGCAGTAGAAATACACATGAGACACGCTCCGCTAACCAATGCAGCTCGTCGGAGGGAATGCCAGCTAGAATCATGCGAGCTGCAGGGCGAACAGGAACTGGAACCATTAGCGACTGCGCATGACGTCGTGCAATGCATGTCCATTGTCCTTCGGCGGGATGGGAATGCTGAGCATCACGATGGCGGCCTCGCTCCATCGCTGATTGCCAAGGAAAAGAAAGAAGCCGCTGCGCGAATTGACCCGAGGTCGAAAGCGTCTGTCGAAAAGGGTGAGCGAGATCTTCCCGCCTGCATCTCACCTGTATCAGGTCAGCACAAACGGGCCAGCCAGCCAGCAGCCCACGCGCGCGGGCCAAAGCAGCGAGCAAGCATGTCAGCACAGAACTGCAATAGGCCGCGCGTTGACTCGAACTCGACCTCGACTGATGACTGTGCCCGTTTGCTCCTCCCACTCCGCCGAAAGACGCCGCCGCCGCCCGCCGTGACCGGCGACAATGAGAGGTCGGCCAAGGAACAAACAGATGCTCGAGGGCCCTGTGCGTCGACACGAGGTGCGGGCGCGCCGGGGCGGCAGCGGCAACGGGTTCACATTGCGCGACCAGGATTGATCGTTGGGGTGAGGGCGAGGAGGGAAAACAGCAGTCGACAAACGGTGGACGGAGATCATCCGGCCAATGGCAGGCGGAATGGAGGATGATACATTGAAATTTGTACTATGCTACGACATGACAGTGTCTATTCTATCGAAGCTCGTCTGTCTGGGCAATACTAATCTCACGTATCTGGATAATCGTGGTGGGGCGCCTGCCCGCTCGCCGGCTTCTGCTGCTACTGCTGCTTGTTGTTTGTTGTTTTGTTGCTTTGTACTGCTGCTACCCCAGATGCACGTCTTGCTTCACTCGTGCATAGCTTATCCAACCTCACCTGATCGTAGTGGCGTAGAGCACCAGAGACTGTATAGAGAGCTACGGAGTAATCGTATATTAGATACAGATTCATCCACATTGTGAACCATGAACCATTTCCAACATTGGGGCTCTGGGGAGTGGTGTGGGCCTCGTTACGAAATAAGCTCCCGTCCGCACGTTGTGCTAGCGCCCCGACCGTTGGATTATCAGCGCGCTGCCATGGCTCAATTCGGCGCTGGTTGGCGAGCGCCGCGATGATCTGGGCGTGTAGGGAGATTATGAGCGTCAGGCCAACAGGCTTGATTCGGTCCCGCCCTGGGGCGACTGCCACAAAGATTCCTCGCATCCCATCGATGAAGCACCTGGGCAGGGTTGGAACGTGCTAGCGGCATGACGACAGGCCGAGAATATAACACTCAAAGCTGGAGGGAAAGCGTCACGAGTCCGAATCGCACGGGTAGAGCCTAAGCTACGACTCCTGTCACGCCACGATCGTCGCGGCAACGTGAAAGTTTCTGCACAGGGAAGAACATGTATTTTAGGACCATGTGTGGACCAGGAGGTGTTCATCATGCTTCTGTGTCAGATGATACCGGTGGATGCCTTCGTTCTTTTTATTTTTCGAAGATGCAGTATGTACTTTATTCTCGAGGGGTGTTGCATCATGTATGTGGGACGCAGGAGACAGGGTGCGAGGTCACTGTATCCACTGTACCTACCCCATAGACACGTGAGGTATATGCACGAGACCGATCCGAGGGAATGCAGGTGGTAGGCATGGTAACCGTGTATTGAAACGACAACATAGCAATGCCGAAGCTGGCAGCATTGATGGGAGATGAGGATGAATCACTGAGGACAATGCCGGATACCGTGTGCTGCTGTACGAAAGGATTTGATATAGCCTTTGCAGGGTATATGCATTTGGAGGTGTCACTGTCGTGCGCAGGTACGAGTCTCGGACGCAAGCTCCACTGACCTATAGCATTGTCTCATGCCGGGATTACAGTATGCGGTGGGGTCAAGCAGCAAGCCCTATGCGTCTCGTCGTCGAGTAGGAATCTTTCAACTCATCCGGCCGGCTGGCACAGACGGCTTACATGCTTGGCTGCTGCTGGCGGGCTGACGACGACCAACAATTGCGGCGGACCTCGGGGCGGCAAACAGGATGAAAGGAGTATTGAAGGTCATCATCATCACCATCACCATCAGTGCTCATCATCGCGCATTGAACCCGGGATGGAAAAAGAATGTGCACGCAAGAAGCATGTCCGGCATCCGAGCGTGTCGACCAGAATAGCATACTCTCATCACAAGTCCACAACGGTCGACGTGATATCCACGCTCGCCAAGGTTTGTCGCATGGTCCAGTACTGGAGAGAGGCTCAAACTCGGCCGTGATTGATGAGAAACAAAGTGATGATCGTCGGTGCTCATACCCTCCATGCTGCGAATCAGAGTGCGGTTGGACGTCCACACCCTCGCCTACGTATTGACCAGGATATGCATGCATGCGAGATCTCATCATTCGCATCTGGGTCCACTCGCGTCCTGCTGCGCCGTATCGGTGACAGTCTCGCATTGGCTCGGCGGGGGCCATTGCATTAGAAGACATGTAAAGCATAGGCGTGCATGTGCATGCGCTGCATGATGCCATGCTGCTTGAGCTTCCCGCCGCTATTCCATTATGCTATGGGTTGCTGTTCCAACCATGGGACAGCATCACAAACCGGGAAATCCTGCTGGGCGTGCTTATCGCATTCCATTGCTGTGGATTTTCGGATGTAGAGCGACTGGCTGAGAGGATACTAAGAATGCTGCGGTACGTAATCCCTCATCATGGTCGTACTCGAGTTCACGGTACATTGGAAGACTCATGACACCCGGCGATCGATGGTCAGGGAATTGTTCGGTGGAGACGAGACCGACGGGACGTTACCATGGGGTGGAGTCGTAGCGGATAAGCGGACAGGCGACGACGGGACAAGGGAAGCAAGTGCACGAACATGAGTTGAGACTCTCTCATATTCCCTCTCTACGTTCATCACCGGACATGGGGAGGACCGCATGCGCTGTCCACCAGGATGTACGTAGATTAGGTGAGATGTGCCCTGCCGTTACGGTCCGACAGAGACTGGTAATTAACAGTTTTGTGCCTCGTTTTGTTGCCCTGCGCTTCATGCCGTGCAACGGTCGGACGGTTGCATGCCGCACGGACGGAGTTTTTCTTTGAACAGAACGATTGCTGTCAAGTCAGATATTGGTTGAGCGTGCAGATAGATGAGACGACAACGCTGGACGGATGAAATGATAAAACACAGTTCATTGATGCCGGGAAAGACAATGTCACACGAGGGAAATTACCAGGATTTCGGATAGAACCACAATCATATTAATGAATGTATCACTACAGCGTCGACTTCTCCGCCGGCGGGACAGTCCATGTTGGTGGTGGGTTGATGAGGCGAGCAATCCTGGATCACACGCTATCGTCCCGACTGACTACAGCGATAACCGTCGCCTGTGCTACTCTACTACGACGACGACGAGGACGACGGCGACGACAGCGCGCGACAACGTTGGCCGTCGCTCGCTTGCCCATTTGTTCGAACAGCGGGCACTTGTCCAGACCGGGTGCAGTCCAGTCGTGCGTGCCTGTCCTTCCATCACAACTGTCGCCCAGGTCAGCAGCGCTGTTGCTCGCTTGGTCACTTGCTCACTAAAGGCTCCTCCTTCTCTGTGCTGTGCCTCTCGGCGGCTCCGATTTCGATTTCCAGTGCAGGTCCGGTGAGCACAGGCAGGGCGGACGACGGCAACGAGACAACGGTTTTCTCACCTTTCCCCTGCACCGACCCTCCCTCGGCACATCGTCGCTCACTTTGTTCATCGCCAGTGGTGAGATCGTGCATCAGCGTTGCTGGAGATCGTAGAGAGACAAGCAGACACACGCACCACCATCAAACAACATTGCGGGAAGATTGCAGCATCGTCATTGAGCATCGACGTCGTTAATTATCATCGCCATCGCCGGCGTCGTCGTGCTTTCCAACTTTTCCCCCTACAGCGTGGTGGAGGTCGTCGTCGTCGTCAAGTCCCCCGGAGATCGAACAACAGCACACTGCCATCATCCCGCATATACATCATATCCACTATCCGTGAGCGCGCGCGTGTGTGTACCTGTGTGTGTGTGGGCGTGCGAGCGACTGTGCCCGCTGGACGTGCGTTTGTTCGCTGCTTATGATAGGTATGCAATCCTCGTCACTCACCTAAACCAATCCGAGCCAACGCACCACCCTGCCCGCCTGCCCATCCATCCCTACACCACCACTATCTCGAATCCGCCGTCTGCGACAAGGAAAAGCAAAGAGTGTCATCAGAAGGTCTCTCATGAGGAGTGCGGAAGCGTTGCAAGCACGACAGAGGCGGAATCCTGGCAGATGCTCCAGCATTGCCATTGAGAGTCTGTCATTCGCTATATCGCAAGCGCTCCCCAAGTGGAACTACTGTAAACTTTGACTTTTCCGCTCTCGCTCCACCACTACACCACACCATCACACCACCTCCACACCAACATCTCCCTCCCACACCCCAAAAACCTTGGAAGTCATCATAGTCGAGAAGCGACAAGCCCTTCCTGCAAGTGCGGGCACTATCTTCTACCACAGCAACCATCATCATATACGCCGACGCCGATAACCTTGGAATGCCTCTTTTGCTGGTCGGCTTTTGACTTAATCTATTAGGAAGCTCAAGCTCTCGGTGCATATCCAGAACCTCATCATCATCATCACCACCACCACCACCTTTACCTGCATCTTCACACACCTCGTCCCGCTGTCCATACAACGCCAATTCCATTCCACGGTACTGAAGGATTTTACCTGCTGGCTCGACAACTCACTGGACTACATCTCAACCACATTGTCCCGCTCTGCACCTTCGCCCTGCAGCAGCTGACCTCTCGAACTCCGCCCTAGAAGATCTTCGGCCCTTGCATCGGACTCGTGGAGCTCTCGGTCCGCCAGGCACGCCGTCACCTATTACTACAACAACATCCCTCTGCCGTGGTTTCAACCTGAGACCGAACGACATCCTGGCCACGGGAATCGAGTCGATCTGACCTATTCAACGACATCTGGACTTCGCTGGGACCATGCTTGGGTGTTAACAGAGCTTATCGACGTCACGGCTGGGAATACGAATATAGTCGTGGACATTGCTCCTGACATTCGTCTCGGACAACACAACCCATTGGATTCAACTGCATCATATTGGATTGCTCTCTCGTCCGGTCTGAGATCACCAATCATCGACACTCACCACGCCTCTTGGGTATATCACTCCCACGACTTCGTGTGGAATCTGTTCGAGTCGACCAGTGGATATTGCTTCAAAGTATTCTACCATTGAACATCCTGCCCAGCATGGAGTTCTCTTCGCCGCTCGCTGCTCTACGCCCGCAGCCGTACCAATCTTGGGCTTTTGGAAATGACTTTCCAGCTTCCAGGACCATGTATGGTGGTTGTGGCGTTGTCAACTTCGATTTCCGCAACATGAGCATGCACCAGAAGCCTCTAAGACAGGACTACTTCACCACGCGACCTGTCCGCGGCTCGTCACCGACTGCTACTCTTACAGCGGATCTCAGTGCTAACTTCCACATCGATCAAAGGTACAACAACTCTACCCTTCGTACTATACTTGACTTCATGCTGATATGACGATAGCCCACAAGCACCTACGCCTCGGAGGTCGCTCTTCACAAGTGATCTGCTCAATCAGCGTACAGAGAACCATGGTGAGTAGTACAATATCAAATTTGACAACAACCATACTGACTGGCTCGGGAAAGGTCAACTCGACACTCCGCCGATTGCGATCGAACCTGCCATGACTCCCCCGATTCCTTCTTCATCTCCCTACTTCGACTCTATGGACATCTCGCCCCTGCCGCACAAGCTTCCCCACTTTGTCGCTCAGATCACCCTTCCTTCGCCGACGCCGGATTGCATGGACTTCCCGCTACTGGACCCGACGGAGACGCCGAACATGCTACCTGTACAGCCTCCGCCGTTCCTCCAGCTTCCTGAGTATGTTTTCATCGTAGCGCTCTCATATTTTCTGTTCCTCTATTCTGACATGCGCTGCTAGACGGAGACGACCTGTCACACGACCTTCTCTCTCACGACCGAAGGCTGCTTCTGCCAACAACATTCTCCTCAGACCAAGTAGCGCTGAAACACAGGTCTCGCCTTTCCGCTTCGGCAATGTCGCATCCAGTGGCTCATCAAGTCCATCGATGCCTATTGTGCTAGACAGCTTCACTGAATCGCCTGTTGACGACCTCGTTCAGACGTCGAACATCGGCTCTATGCTCCCGCCACCGCGCCGACCTACAGTTGGCACCTCGAGTCGGTGCAATGGCTCGCCTTCATCCGGACACATTCGCAAGCCTTCTGGTGGCAGACCTGCTTTCGTACGACCTCAGAGGAAATTGATCCGGAGATCCTTGAGCATGTTCCAGCATCCCACTGACGTTATGAAGGAGGAGCAGGCTGCCTTCGAGCGCCAGCCTAGTATGCCCTCCTCCATCATGGACATTCAGCAAGAATATGTTCCCAAATTGCCGAGCTTTGTTCCTGAAGGCGAGCCAGACAGCCTTCCTCGCATCACCCCCGAGACGATGGCGGATGTGCTCGATGGTAAATTCAGCGCTCAGTTCGCTCAGACTCGCGTTATTGACTGCCGCTTTGAATATGAATACAACGGTGGTCACATCACCGTTGCAGAAAACCACAATGACAAGGAGCATCTGGCAGCAAAGCTCTTCGATGGCACGATGCCAGCAAACTCCCTCCTCATCTTTCACTGCGAATACTCCGTCCACCGCGCACCGCTCTCTGCCAAGTTCATCCGCAACCACGATCGCAAGGTCAACGCTGCCCAATACCCCTTGCTCACTCACCAAGAAATGTACGTCCTCGATGGCGGCTACAAGGGCTTCTACGAGCGCTTCCCAGAGAAGTGCGAAGGCTCATACGTGGAGATGAACGACGAACGTCACGAACTCGCCTGCGAGCGAGGCATGGCCAAGGTCAAATCTCAACGCCAAAAGCTCTTCCGACACTCGACCTTCGCGTTTGGTGACACCGCCGGTCACGATGCCGAGATGGAAGATTCACCTTCGGCACCCAGCGGTGCTGCTGGTCGCATGGCATTTCGGAGTCACAGCTCGTTCGAAATGGGCTCATCGCCATCCTCTTTTGACAGCTTAGCTGTCGCATCGCCGCTGGGAAATCCCTTCCAGCGACGCTTGGCATCATACTAAATTTATCCCTGCCCCCGGGATACACATAATCACATCAGCATGTCACTTCCGACCGCAAGCTGCACCACAACCAGCGCTTGCCATGCCACATCATGCCGTACTCATACAACGGTAAACGCAAACACACACATCACATCTCATACATGCGTGATCACGCATCTTTCCAGTTTCCTTGTCTTTCGATAGACGCCGGCCAGACTTACAGCCATGGCGAACGTTTTCTTGTTTCAGGTATTTTGGTCACATCTGGGGCATGGCGTTAAAATTCCCCTGTACTACGGTGCAGGGATGAGATGGCGTTGGGAATTGTTACTTACTACAACTGATTAATTCTGGACGATTGCTCGGATTTTCTCGCCGCTCGCCTTCTTACGGGGCTCAGCTGGACTTTTGGTTCATTACTTTTTTCCTTAATGGCGTTCAAGCGAAGCATGCACCTTTCGCACAGAACATGTTCTCATTTTCCCTCTCCCTGTCCTCCTACTACTGTCTTAGATTCTCCTCCCTGCGGGACAAGCTCTTACTCGCACAGTACTCGGCCTGCTGTGGCCCACATCTCGTTTTTCTTCTTACAATTTGTCACTTTCTGCGACCTCTCACATATGTCTGAGAGAGGCGCCTACAAATACCCCAGCGTTGCATTTTCAGCACCTTTTCCTCTGTATGCGCGGATCGTTCGAGGGGAGGGCTGTCTGTCTTGTCTGAGAATAGTGAGCAGCGTCATCATAGGACGACATAATAAATAATTCATCTTCTCTATAGGGATCTCCTATAAATTGCAACCCCCTGTAGTCGTGGCTGTCTCTCTCTCCCTCGCTAAATAATATGACTTCTTTGGAGAAAATACTCTAGTCGCCTTCTGAGGTCCATGTCTCGTTGTCTCTCTGCACTGTGCTCGGACTCGTCGATATCTTCTACGAGCCCTTGCATCAACACTGCTATCTTTATTCCGCGGGGGCGATACCCACTCGTGCTCATACTCTCTCCCCCATCATCCCTCCCTCCCTCTTTCCGCCCCCACCGATCTGGGAGAGGCATCCCTGCGATTTCCACTGGCGGAGGAGATCTCGAGCTTTTCTCGAGATCCCTTCTGTACCGCGGAAGCACACATATCCCACCGAATCAAAGTTTCCATATAACAACGCGATGACGTGTCGCAAGAACATGCGATACGATAGAGGCTGACACACCGGTCCCATGGGACGGACGCACCTACGTCGGAGCATACATCCCTCGCGTCGCGCACCGCCATGCAGGGCTCCGACGAGGCGTCGGACCCATTCAGGAATACCTGGGTAAGGGTGGAGCCATCCTACCAGATCGGTGGACTTTTCCCTACTGCTGTGGTGGAGGAGGAGCAACAAGGGTAGTCCGGTACATAATGAGACGGGATGGATCCTACCCACACTCGGATTCCTCTTCTCTCCCAGTAAGATGAGAAAAAGCATCCGATGGGTAGCGCTTTCCAAGGGGCGCAGGACTGGGGTCGGAGAGAGGACATCTCCAGTCGTTCCTGTGCATGTAGCTGAATCACGCTTGGGGGTCGGTCCACCATACGGGACCGAAACTCGTTCGTCGTAAATGATGGGCTTCTGCTGAACGAACGTATATCGTTGTGGGGTTATGACGATGCGCAACCCTAATGACTTCACCTCGGCCGTTGTCCCTAGCAGCACATCATCATGACAATCGCATTCGACTTTGACGTTCCCGATCACCTTTAATGATATGGATGGTATGTTTGGGTGATTGACTGTGTTGTCCATACGCGCCGTAAGAATTGCTTCAGTGTAGGTGAGAGCAATGAAGTCGCGTGTAAAGGAAGTAACGCAGCGGTTTCTCAACGTCGTGTCACCCACACTGAGGTCATCTGTCTCGATGCACGAAATGCTTCTGAATAGTCATCACATATATGAAAGAATGAGCAGGAATCTGAATCTGACAATGAATTACATATCTATGTTGCAGTCGCGGTCGTAAAAACAAATCATGAGGTGCCGGCACTCAATTCCAATCGCTGTCAAAAACTCGCCTCACCCGCACCCAGAATTCAAGCGCGGTCAAGCGACCACACAAATGACAGAATGGAAACGCCATTGGCAGCAATGTAAAGAAGATCCGGAGAATTCGCGAGATCGCTCAGGCCGGATGACTCGGCTTGATCGAATGCGGATCGAAGACGCCGCCATCGTCATCGCTGTTGGGGAACGTGCAGACCGCCGTGCAAACGGCGCTGGGTATCCGCCACGTAGTTGGTCATCGGAAATAGCCGTTGTAGTCATAAAGCTTCAGATGTGGTGAGGTTCCGGACCATAGGACATGATGTCCTCGATCGAGTAGATCCGGCAATGAAGCTCACTGCCCTGATATGCTTCCTCTACTTGGTGGCCTTCTTGGCCTCGCCCTTGAGCTCCTCGGCCTTGCCCTTGGCGTCACCCTTGAGCTCCTCAGCCTTGCCCTTGGCTTGCTCGCCGGCGTTCTGAGCGTCACCCTGGAGCTGTTCGGCCTTCTGCTGACCAGCCTTGGACAGCTCGTTGAACTTCTCCTGGCCGGCCTGAGCGTACTTGCCGGCAGTGTCCTGGGCCTCCTTAAGGTAGTTGGAGCCCTTCTTCTTTCCCTCCTCGTACTTGGGGCCGAGGAACTCGGCGACAGTCTGGAAGAAGTCTGAGGCGATCTTCAGCTCAGTGCAGACAAGGGCGAGCACGCCAGTAACGACACCGCCGCCACGGCCGTTGTGCTTAGCAGTCTTGGTGTACTCATCTGTGGTTCAGAAGACGGTCATCAGCTTAGAGTTCCCGACCGCGTTTGACACGATCCCATATCGAACTGCTTCTACTTACCGCTGTAGGTGCTGCTGACGTAGTTGTATGGCCAGAAGACGTAGCTCTTGCTGGTCTCGATGATGGTGTTGGTGTCCTTGGTGACGATGGGGAAGTGGTTCTCAACGCGCTCGAGGCCAGATGTAGCGAGCTCGTCAGCCTTTTGGACGTAGGGCTTGGCGTAGCCGTAAGGAGTCTCGAGGTAAGGCTCAACAGGCTTGCCGAAGCGTGCGTAGACGCCGTCGGCGACCTCGAGCGACTTCTTGCCGTAAGGGTTGGCCTTGAAGTTCTTGATGCCCTCGTCGACGGCGGGCAGCGAAGCAAGACGGTCGATGAACTGGGACGAGGTCTTCTCGCCGTTGGTGGTAGCGTGAGGCATTTTGGCTGAATGTTGCAGGAATGGTCAGTTACGGTGTTTGTAGCTCGTGGCTGTTGACAAGATAGTGAGAAGGTTATGAGGTATGCGGAATGTGAAAGGTACAAGGTGGGCTGCAAGGATTTTCGTGACTGTAGATCACTAAATGGCAGACGTGTGTCACCAGAACACAGCATCCAAAAAACATCCCGCGTTGCAGGCCCATTTCTCTTGGCCTACCCGGAAACAAGTGCCGGTTCCGAAGGTAATTGATGATGACGTTTGATTGGATGATAGGAAAGCCACAGCAGGAGCTTGAAAGCTTGGAAACTGGGAATGGGAGGGTGTATGTAGATACAGCCAATCTGTATAGCTTTGGAAAACATTACGGGAAAGAGCGTGTGCTGGTGCTTTTTGCTGTGGAAATTTTGGCAGTTGCAGGAGCCAGCTTCGCGCAAATCACCTCTGTGGGAGAGATGATGTAGTGCAAACGGCTTTTCCCCTCCGCGAGCCATGGGCTATCTGTTGCGCGCTGGGCTGTAGATTTGTGACTTACCTTGTGGTATGTGAGAAATCTCGTGAGAAAGGGAAGATGTTCTGCTTGCTGATGGGCAATCTAGAAATGCGGTTGCGTCAGAAGTTTGCTTCTTGTGTCATGCGTAGTCGCAGCGGAATTCGCATCGTTGGGACTGTGTGGGTCACGTACGAATTCACAGATTCAATGTCAGAGTGGTCAAGTGTATGAGCAGCGATTAGATGAAAGGACGATCGTGGGAAGTGAGAAGGATATTGTAAGAGAAGAGGAGGAAGAAGAGGAGGAAGAGGAGGGGAAGAGAAGGGTAGATAGGCCGGCAAGGAGGAGTGAGCGCATGGCAATGGGAGCCGGAGGAGCCATGAGGCAGCAGGACGTTGAGGCAGGTGAAGGCTGTCTGCGTGAGTGAGTGAGAGTGGAGTGCGTGTGAGTGTGGTCGGTCAATGCGGCCGTAGGGAAGAGGCCTAGCTAGCGGGATGGAAACAAATCGGACTGCACGATGCCATAGAGGTTACTTCTTCGTGCATACCGGCGCGCGGTATACATGCAGTACCTACGGAGATGCCACTACAACAAGCACCAGACTAGTGAACGGAACCTGTACCGAACCTGAGCCATGGCGAGGGCCCTTTATCTGCGTGGGCAAACCTATGGTTGACACGGGCGGCAGAGTGATGCATATGACATTGAATACCCAGAGAGGTATGATGACGACCCTGGATAGGAAGAGGTAGCGCCCACGGCGACCTGGTTCTTGGACGGCGCGGATCTTCTCTACACAAATGGGAAGCATCGCAAATCCTTCCGATGCGTTCCAAGGTTACATACGTGAATCAACATCTCATCACACGAAGTAGTCTCTGACGACGACAGCCAACGATGCATGCATTCATTTCTCATCCTGGTCCGGTTGAGCGTGTATTAATCACGCAAGCAGGACGGATGCATGTGTAAGCCTTCTGCATATGTGGGGTACCATTATTACACGCCATGTCACGATAATTGTGATGCATAACGGAATGCCCACAAACATGCGACAACTTTCCGCATGTCGCCTAAGACCACCGAGTGGAAGGGCGGCACGGCATGTCAAAAGGCACAGCAGCAATGACTTTCCCAATAACACCCATAGATGGTGCTATTGAATAATAAGCGCTGTTGACGATGAAGGTTTGGCAGTGCAGATGAAGAGCTGGAGTCGGAGCTTTGTCACGTCACTCCACCTGGGCAGGCAATCAGTGACGAAAGCCCTGATGAGCGGACTGCTTTCACGGGACCGCTCTGGCAAAAAATTGGCATGTGGCATTGCGTCGGAGGGTAGAATTCCAGGTTGGTCTTTGTCACATGCAAAAACTTGATGGGAAACGCTGGAATTCTCCGCCCACCTTGAGCACACCACCTCCCTCTAGCTTCGAACTAGCACTGGGCAATGCACCTGCGCAATCCTGTTAACCTGCAATAATCTTGGAACACGGTAATAAAAGCAAGCCCTCCCGTGAAACACGACCCGATCGAGAAATTTTATGCATACATGCAGCTGCTGTCGGAGAGGGAGGACAGCGCACGCCTTTGCCTATGTTCTTCTGCTGATACAGGCTGTTATGTCCCGAGCGTTTCAAACGAACATAGGAAGAAGGGGAAGGGTCTCATTCAGATTGCTTCGATGACGACATGCTCAGTCAGGGGACGATGACGATGCGCAATTGGTACTGAAGTACCTGCCAACCGTGCCAACCTCAGGTCGATAGAGTGAGCTCCAGCTGGGCACATACATAAGAAGAGCGGGACAGTACAATGCAGCTGGAGTACAAGCCTGGAGTACGCTGATGAGTGCAGACGGTACACCACTTGTCAATGCAGAACCTACTCATCATGAATCAGTACCTAGGTAGTGCTAGATCCGGTCCATATCGTCATCCTCATGAGATCAAACCCAGCCATCCAGCCCTAGAAAGTCGGAAATTCTGGCGGCTGCCGCTGCCCCCCGACCAGTCCCTACGCCAAGCGTCGAAATCGTTGAGGAATTCGCTGCCCCAAAGGAAACCGATTTTCCCCTCTCATCAGCCTGATCGAGATGCAGGATGTGTCCAGCGCTGCATACAAACGATACATGGATACAAACAATACATCAAGACTTATACAAATGCTCCCGTGCTTCGTGTGGCTTCTCCAAATGTCATTGTCATTACCAAATATCAAATACAGAGGGCCGCAAATCAGCCGAATACACAACTTCGCCTATACAGTGTGAGGTGTGCGCATTGCCATAGATCCTTCCTCGGCATATCTGCTGTTGGACTTGTAGGCCGTAGTCTCTCTCTGCATTGCCCTGGCAGCGTTCCGAGTCTTCCCAGCGCGAGCAACAGTGCTCATCTCATTGGCATCCTTGCTGACACGCGGCGGCATCGTGTCTACATCCGGACCGGCCGCCGATCATTTCGGTTTTCATCATCACCCCCGTCGTGGCTACTATTGAACAGTCTTCAGGAAACTTTGATGATGCCGCCAGTTGTATCCACGCCCTTCATGACCAGATGGTGCCTCGTCCTACTATGGTTCACTACAGAGTTCTGATCTTTGCCTTCGATGCTACTCCATTCGCATGCCGAACAATCCGAGACATGCCCGTCATTATGAGGGGATGTACAATATGGTACTGTCCTGTCCCGGCACATTCAACGCGGTACGGTGCGCCGATGCGCGGATAAATATCTCAACAAATTCTTCAGCTGTTCAAATTGTCTACCAATGTCACTTCATCATGTGCTGCCTGAATTCCGAATGCCGAGTCCGACTTTTCGCAAAGGACTTCCTCCCTTAGAAAACCCTCCTAAGCAGAATAGGAAAGTGGTGTTTTGGAATCTTGGCAGTGGAGCTTTTTTACGAATGTTCATACATCTTCTAGTAGGTGTTTTCACATGTCATCACATGTGATTCAATCGTGATTTTTAGCACACCAGAGTGGATAGATGACGATCTACTGTCCTACGCTAGCGCTCGATTGAAACACCACCAACCTCCAGATTATTTTATTATTATTAGAGAGCTCCATCACATGCAAAACCTGGACTGCGTGCATTCTTCGAAACAAGTTTTTTATGCAATTGCTGATGATTCGCCGAGAGACCTCCGTCAGTGTTATCACCATGCATACTGTAGATGGTGGAATCATGGAAGCCTGTCTGCTGTCTTTCCTGCTCGTGAGATTGTTGAGATGCGATTAGACTCTACTGCAGTCCCTTGTGATTCAAACACCCAGATTTGGGTATATCTTGAGGCAACTGATAGGCGTGCTCTGCCGCGACAACACATTCGCCATATGCTAGCGATGTGTTTAATTCATACGTCAGCTCTCTCGCTTCGTCCGGACCGTCAACGATGAGCTCATAGGCTCCGTCTCATCACGACATTCGCGATGAGAATGGATGTCTTCAATCTACAAGTTTGCCCAAGCGATTTGGCATCATCTGAGACACTCTACTTTGAATCAGCCCAGGTTTAATCGAGAGGTTAGGGGAGATGCAATCCTTGATTGCTCCAGCTCGAATGGTCGTTCCACTCATAAGACGGCTTGTTGACTGAAGTGTCGCTCAACTAGGAATAAAACGGATATAGCTGGTGTGTATGATTATGAGGCTAATATACCACCTCCAGAGCAGCAGCCCATCCGTATAACGACAGAATCTTGGAGAGCGTGTACACAGTTGTCTGTGACCTGGAGGTACCACTCGATTCTCGTCTAGAATGCCCGAATGCATTTGTGATGAGAAGGCTGAACACACACTTCGGACAAGTCGATTCACACAGCCACCAGGGAAGAGCTCAATGGAATCGACGCTTTGTACCTGCCCGTGGAAACAGTGGGTCTGATGTTGGACGGCAGTGGACAAGGACATTCATCCCCCTGCATGATCAATCGGGCCGGGGCACCACCGCCGAAGGAGCATTCAAGAGCCGTGGCCAACCAGATAAAAAGGCCAAGCATACATTGCTTGGAGAGTCACCAGACTACCGTGCTTGCGACCTAGTTGCTTCGAGGTATAGAGTATTACGTCGGTGGCTCGCTTTGTGCCTGCACGCGTGCCAGATCAGATGGAGCTGGCATATCTCTCCCGGCATGTCAGGGCGGTCTTTACTGATGATTATCATGGCGACTGTGACCTGACTTGTCTTGCATGCACCCGAACGCCAGAATATGCGCCTGCCGCAAGAAGTCGCTAGGCCCACATGCCCTGCGAATGTCACTGCGTATCGAAATGCCAGACGCGGAACTAGAAAACTCCTTGTTCCGCACTGCAGCATGGCTTTCTCGCAAAACAAGGTGGGAAACGTGAATGTTTATCCTTGTCTTGTACGTCGTGGACTGGATGGAGATATCATAGGTTGTAATCGCTCGAGCTTTGATCGAGCACGCGGCAAATATTTCAGTATGTTTGAGGTGCAGAATGGCCCATTTCCGCATCAGGCGAACCTGTTACGGTGTGGAATGTTGGGATAAGCTATTGTCGCTCTCGCGAGAAACCAAGCTTTGGCGTACAGAGAAGTATCGATTTGGAAGCAGCGGCCCGAATGTGCCATCATGAGTGACATCCTCAGTCGTCAAGCATGTCGTCGCCATTGTGGCTGGTATTCGGCAGATTCGCAGAAGTCGTAGGCGCAGTTGCATCGAGCGTGGACATGACGGTATCTGTCATGTCGACATCGCCTTCAGTGTCGGCAACTTTAGACAATGGGGATGTGGCCCGACTACCGGCTCGCGTGCTGTCATCGACTTCGAGAAACCGGTTGATAGGTGCTGACTCTGCCGCCTCGTCATGTTCAGGAATAGGGGTGGAATCACCTTGCTCGCCTGATCTAGGTGTCCTCCTATCAGGTCCTTCAGAATCTGCTCGACTTGCGTGCGCCTTGCCTCCTTCATCGCCTTCTTCGTCTTCCATGTCCTCATCCTTATCGGCGTCCTCTGGATCGTCCTTGATGCCCTTGATGAGACGAAGCATCGCTTGACTTTCCGCAGTCAACTTATCGAACTGCTCTCTACGAGAAGCCCAGGTGCCTTCGAATTCGGCACTCTCTTGCTGCAAATCTTCGATCTCTCCTTCCAGCTTTTCAATCTCCGTGCGTGTCTCGTCACGGCTTTTGAGTTTCTGATCATCCAGAATTCTACCTGCAATCTCATCGTATCCTTTTCGTAATTGTAGAATGCGCTGCGCCTCCGCAAGTCGAGTGCGTAGCTCCAAGGTGTTTTCCCTGACTGCCTGCGCCGTGTGCATGATTTTGGCTTTCTCCGCAGCGAAACGCTGGCGCTCGCGTTCATTGGATGTGTGAACGAGTTGAATCCGGATAATGCTACTTTCGAGAGCGGCAAAATCTAGCAGAATGTGCTCTCGGAACGACTCTAGCTGCCCAGCGGTGGGGATATCCTCTGTCGCCACGCCATCGTCTTCCGGGGGTGGTGATGGATAGTGTGTCACGGCATGGCGGACTGTGGAGCCTTTCCCGAGAAGTGCTTTGGAAATGCGTTGGAATGGTCGCTCTTCAATGTTGATCAGGCGATTTGCGTGCAGCGAATCTGAGAAAATATCAGCGTCAATGTACAAAAGTCGTACTCGGCAGGCTGTTAATTTTGATACCCTCTTGCGCCTGGTCAAGTAGCCACGGCTGTGCATCAACGCCACTACGATTTGCCATGTTGATGAAGATCTTCGCGCGTTTCCTGCAACCTCTTTTGTAAGAACGGACAGATTGGGAGACGTGTCGCGATGATGGCAGAGTCGACGTTCGGGTCACCTGAATTTTGTTCTCGTGATGAATATGAAGTTGTGGCGCAGGCATCCCGTGGCTGGCGCGTCGACGGTTCAAGCCGAGCTACGTCGTTGGGTTGTAGCCATCGGAGTCCATGATCTCTGGTCAGAGCAACCACGCCTCATCCATCAGGTCATAATCACGAGAACTGGACCTCTTCTCATATTTATCAATCGAACAGGACGAACATCTTCTAGGCGTGAACAAAGTTGTGGTGTAACAATAATCGTTGAGTATCTACGGGTATTACTAATGAGGCATGTTTTTGGTGATGATGCACTCCGAAGCGTGCCCAGGTGCAGATGGAAAGACAAGCCGAAGGATGGATCATCCGGCCAGATTTGCGCTGGTATTCACCACACGTGGACTCACGTGCAGCACAGCATATATATTAATGAATCTCTTCTACCGCATACAGTGACGTCCATATGCGTGGATATTTCTGTGCACATAAAACATTCGAAGTGTGCCCAGGTGTTCACGGCAAGGAAGGCGACAAAATACCAGGTCGATTTGACGGACCACTAGCCACATGATTTTAGATGGTCGTTGGTGGCTGAGTCTCTTCACCTTCAACTCCCAAACCAAGCACTTCTGAGAGCCGTACGACTGGATTGCCGATGCCCTATTGAGCAAGCTTCTGTCATACTGTGTCAAATTGCAGCATACATCGATATATCGCGATACATGGCGCCAGCGTCACTTCTAGACATGGCCACAAGGACGGCCATTTACCATCGTGCCAGTATCTTCGATGTTGCTGATATGTCATATCAACTTGCGAAGCCTATTCTGAGAAGACTGGACGATCCCGAGCAACTGCATGAAGTTGAGCTTAATTGTCCTCAGATAGCGACAGAAGATGAAGAACTCTGGATCGCATTCATCGACCGCGAGGCACCGGACTGGCGACAGAAATATCCCGTGAAGCCAACTACAGCAATAAATTATAGAATATTCCGAAAAATCTCCAACCTGAGGAAAAAGGACGAGCATGCAGCAGAGGAGGCATTACGGCAGCAGTTCCAAGCACTGGATCAAAAGAAGAAAATGAACGAGACGCAAATCACAGCAAGGCCATTGCCAACCCCTATTGAATATGCCAACGGCAGAAAAGTCGGCTTCGGCTCCTCGAAGAGACCCACTTACAGCAGATCGGTTCCACGTCCTGGTCTCGCGAATAACGGAATAGCTGCGATTCGCAGGAAAGCAGCGGAAGCAGCCCACGCTCGGCGAATACAGCAAGCAGTACGCAAACCTTCGGATGCGGAAGTTCTTCGTAACGCCAAAGCACAGATCAGGCATGCGCCGTCGAGCATGGTGGTTGACTTATTGCCTCAAACATCACGGGCTCAATATTTACAGAAAGCACCGCTACCTACGCCGCCTAATCTCGCGGGTCCCGCACCTCGTCACTTTGCAATCCGGAAGAAGCCAGAGCAGCAGATGCTTGATCAGGCAAATCGTATCATAGACGAAGATCGCCGTCGAAAGGGTATTCCCGGTCTCAAGACGGCCCCAGAATCCGAAAATGGTGCTGTCTCGCCTGGCAAAGAGGCGCCCCGACCTGCGCCTACGCTGACGCCACGCAAGAGGGTGCCTCCATCTATCTTCGCACCCACCAAACGGCGAAAGCTCTGAGACACGTCAATGGCTCCCATGTTGATACGAAAGTGATCGCATTTGGAGAGTAATAACCGAAGATCCGCTTTGAGCTGTTTTCATGTAGGCAATAGCGTCGACCTGCCGAGACACACTCAGGCAACCACCTCTTTCGCTGCCGCTATCGCCGCAGTGGCCTTCTCGATCTCCGTGGAGTCTGTCGCTTCGCCGGAAGATTTGATCTGGCCCTGTTACAACGAAATTCGTAAGAATTGAACCGGGAAAGATCACACGGCAACGGACGAAAATCGGCCACGCCAGCAGAAATGAAGACGCTACTGACCATATAGCTCTCGAGCTTTGTCAACGCCTCTTGGATCTTTTGTTTCAGTTGTGGAAAGAGAGCCTTGGTCTCCTCGGCCGCTTTACGCTGTACGATGCCGAACGAAGAATCAGTCTTTGTGTCTACGTATGAAGATGACGACGAGCATGACCGTTGAAGACGTGGCGAAATAAATAGCATGTATGAATATTGCGCGACCGTGCACACTGTTGACTTGCCTCCTGTCTCAAAGTGTATTCTGCATTCTCATCGTCACCGCCTTGCTCCAACTTGGCAATGCGAACTTCCTGGTGTTCCAGTTCTTTGTGGTAGCTCGCCTCCTCCTTGACCAAGCGTTGCAATACAGATGTCTGTATCGCGAGCTGCGACGGAGCTGGCATCTTGAGAATTACAATGCGAATTCGTTTTCACAGAATGGACGACACTTGAATTGAAAGCTTATAGAATCGCCGAGTGAAATTGAGAGTCGAATTGCTCACGGAATCACATACAGACCTTCAAAGAGACTGTAACGAATTAATTCGTCACAGTGCATCGTGAGGCCTGGAGGGGTGGCCCAGGGTCTCGGCAGACTTCCCTCGAAATCATCAATCAGACTTCCCAATCCGGCTTACGCGACCGTGTTTAGACGCGTGCACCAAGTGCCCACCCCACTAGGAGTTGCACGTTTCGGGCGGTAACATGTTCTGTTTCTCTATCGACGATTCTGGATCACATTAGCAATTGAGTGGCATTGCTTGGACGAAAGCATCAACTATCGCGAAGATGTCGTCACCAACCTCTCGCCGCTCCACGCGCAGCACGCCTCGTCGCAGCAGTCAAAGAAATGCACAAAATCCTCCCAGTGACAATGATCAGCTCCCATCTTCCCCAGGAGATCGCACACCGCGCGCAAGTGAACAGCAACAACAATCATCGCAGTCCCAGTCGCAACAGCCGCCAACATCTTCACCTCTTTTCTTCAACTCTTCGCCGGCGGGAAGCCAAAGTCAGAGCCAAAGTCAATCCCTGAGTGCCCCGAACGGCAACGGTGTGAATATCAGCTCGCCACTGCGGCAACGAACGAATGCGCCCATCAGCAGCGATGGTGCACGCACTCCACGAGCGGGTTTCGGAGGTGAATATAAAGTCGATACACATAGGTGCATCGAGACTAGGAAATTGACCAGTGGCAGATTCGTCTCCGATCCATTTTGCTACCAGCTCCGACGCTGCTGTTCCTGGCCCTCGCGGTGGACTTTCCAGCTCCACTGGACTATTCGTACGATCCGGCGCCACACCTGCCGCGCGCAATCAGCGCCACGATATCAATTCAGATGCCCTCGCGTCAGGTGGCCGGAGAAGACGAGTCTTTGTCGACGAGAATGGAATTCCGGTAGCAGGCGACCTCTCCGATGCCGCGACGTTCTCAAACTTGGACCCGAATACTTCTGATGCCGATGCGCTGGGAGGATCATCAACGAGGGTGATCTGGGGTACAGACGTCTCAATTACGGACTCCTTCGCGGCGATGAAGGATTTCCTCCACAACTATCAGCGTAAATATCGTATGATCATGGACGGAGAGCTTTCAGACTCACAAGAACTGCCCAGAGGACACCCGGGTCTGCAGAAGGATTATTTGACCATGCTGGAAGCCATGCTGGAGCTCGGTACTACATCCCTTTACTTGGACTGCCGCAATTTAAAAGCATATCCTGGGACAAGAAAGCTTTGGCATCAATTGCAATCATTTCCAAGCGAAATTATTCCTGTCATCGATACTGTGGTTAAAGATGCGATGATTGAGTTGGCTGAGGCGAAGACGAGTCAACAACGGACGAGTCAAGCGCAGCAGACCAGGAACGGCGTACAAGAACGCTCCGATCGCTCTAGTCCAATGCCGATGATGCCTAGCTCTGACATTGATGGAAACACCAATGGCGGCCCATCTGCAACGCCTCAAGCAGCAGACGATATTCCCGATCTTGTGTCAGAGGTGGCCGAATGTATCTATCGTTGCCGGCCTTTCGGACTCGACAAAACCGTCAATCTTCGTGATCTAAATCCGGGAGACATGGACAAGCTTGTCTCAATCAAAGGTCTCGTCATCCGATCCACCCCAATTATTCCCGACATGAAAGACGCATTTTTCCGATGCTCGGTCTGCCACCACACAGTCAAGGTTGACATAGACCGCGGCAAGATTGCCGAGCCGACACGCTGTCCGCGTGAAGTCTGCAGCACTTCCAACAGCATGCAAATTGTCCACAATCGCTCAGGATTCGCAGACAAGCAAGTAATCAAGCTCCAGGAGACTCCCGATTCTGTGCCTGATGGGCAAACACCCCACTCCGTGAGCATATGCGCCTACGACGAGCTTGTTGACGTTTGCAAGGCTGGTGACCGAGTCGAGATCACGGGCATTTTCAAGTGCAACCAGGTACGCGTCAACCCGCGACAGCGAAGTGTCAAAAATGTATTCAAGACATTCGTGGATTGCCTGCATATCCAGAAGGCTGATAAGCGCCGCATGGGCATCGATCCATCGACAATTGAAGAAGAGCTATCTGCGCAAGCTGGCGGATCTGCCGAAGAAACCCGAAAAGTTTCCGCAGAGGAAGAGGCAAAGATTAGATCAACTGCCGCTCGCCCGGATGTTTACGAACTGCTCGCTCGGTCGCTTGCTCCTTCGGTGTACGAGATGGACGATGTGAAGAAAGGCATTCTGCTACAGCTCTTTGGTGGCACGAACAAGAGCTTCGAAAAGGGTGGGTCCCCACGATATCGCGGCGATATCAACGTGCTTCTCTGTGGTGATCCTTCGACCGCCAAGTCCAAAATGCTCGAATACATCCACAAGATTGCTCCTCGTGGTGTCTACACGTCCGGCAAGGGCTCGTCCGCAGTCGGTCTCACTGCTTATGTGACTCGAGACCCAGAGACTAGGAGTTTAGTGCTGGAATCTGGTGCTCTAGTGCTCAGTGACGGTGGTGTATGCTGCATCGACGAATTTGATAAGATGTCTGAGTCTACCCGCTCTGTCTTGCACGAAGTAATGGAGCAGCAGACGATATCCATCGCGAAGGCCGGAATCATCACCACGTTGAATGCACGTACGAGCATTCTGGCGTCAGCGAATCCGATCGGCAGCAAGTACAACATCAACTTACCGGTCCCCCAAAATATCGATCTGCCCCCGACCCTGCTCTCAAGATTTGACCTTGTCTACTTGGTGCTTGACCGGATTGAAGAGTCAGCAGACCGAAGGCTGGCAAGGCATTTGGTTGGCATGTATCTGGAGGATAGGCCACAGAATGCAAGCCGCGACGAGATCTTGGTAAGTCCTCTATCGTTGTCGCATCAGCGACGGCTGCAGCATTCTAACCGCGTACACTCTAGCCTGTTGACTTCCTTACTTCCTACATCTCCTACGCTCGAGCGAACATCCAGCCTACGATTTCCCAAGCCGCGTCTGAAGAGCTCGTGGAAGCCTACGTTGCCATGCGTAAACTCGGAGAGGACATCCGTGCATCAGAGCGCCGCATCACTGCGACCACTCGTCAACTCGAGAGCATGATCCGCCTTTCCGAGGCTCACGCAAAGATGCGACTCGCCACCGAGGTGACCGCCGACGATGTTCGCGAAGCTGTACGCTTGATTCAATCCGCACTCAAGCAAGCTGCTACGGATGCCCGCACCGGTCTCATTGACATGGGCTTGCTCACTGAAGGCACATCTGCTAGCGAGAGAAAACGCAAGGAGGATTTGAAGAACGGTGTTCTGGGTGTGCTCGATAGCATGCTGCGTGCTGGAAGCGCAGCTACTGCTAGGCATGCTGACGTCTTGCGGACGCTCACTGAGCAGAGCTCGGTGCCCATTGAGGCTTCAGATTTCGCAGAGGCTTTGCGCAGTCTAGAGGCTGAGGGTAAGGTGCAGGCATTGGGAGAAGGAGCTCGTAGGTCGATACGAAGAGTCACGGGCATGGCATGAGAGATTTCAGACGTGATGAATTTGATGTTGACGAGATAACGCAAGAGAGTGGGAACGGCGGACATTGAGTGCCCTGGTGCTGGTTTTCAGAAGGCCACATGCGAGTGGTCAATTGTCAAGATTATAATTGAAATCTTGCTGTCAAGTTTCGATCTGGTTGCTCATGACTCTGATTCTACTTCGTCTTATCGTTGAAACCTCGTGATTGCAACGAACCCTCTAGTCACAGCCTCGATGCCGTCTCTCCGTTGGTCTGTGTCTCGAGGACCCAGTCTCACTACAGCAAAACAATCTTCTCGCAACGGAGCTTCGTCCACAGCGTCCCTCGTCCTTGGCCTCGTGTCTTGTCTTGTCATGCACCAAGTCTTACGAAATTCTCTTTTCGACCGTCGACTCGTGGCCATGCTCGAAAGGAATTCCTTTTCTGAACGTGTTTGCACCAAAGCCGACCTCGCTCACCGTCCGCCACGTAGAGCCAGAACCAAATGTAATGTCGCACCGCCCTCAAGATTGTACTCGGCTGCAGTCTTGTCGTCGTTCCTGTCCGGCAATATCATCAGCTCCCATTCGCAGCTTCGATGACCCGTATGTCATGGAGGCCCAGGTCCATCCAAGAGCGTAGACTGCTTGTCAAGTCACGTACATTTGCTTTCCTCCGAAGATCAATCGCTGCTGCACCGGCGGAATGCCTTCCTTCTCCTCGACGCGCTCTTTTATTTTTGAAACCTGTAACATGAGAAGTGCGACTGTGAGTCTGGAAGTGTAGCAGAGGCCGATGGGACGCCAGCGATGTGAGTGTCGGATTCAATGCGCACCTTGTAGTCTGGTTCAATGTCCAGCTCGATTTCCTTGCCGGTGAGCGTTCGTACTCTGCAGATTGTCGTGTGTTAGCACAGCTCCGAATCGTCACTATCTCAAGTTTGGTTAAGCAACATGAGTACGCACTTGATCTGCATCTTGTCTGGTGTGATATTTCTGCGCTGTGGATATGCTTTGTCTGTTGCAACAACGGAAAGTCGTCGCGAAGTGTTATGACGCGATAGAGGTGTAGGTGGGATGTCCCGAGGGGCTTGTGTCAGCCCTGTGCAGAAGTGGCTATTGGTGCCTGATCATCCAGCAGTGCTCAAAAGCAGTGCATAATAACGCTTCAGCTTGCGATGTTTTCTTAATCGATGCGGAATGATGTTTACAATAATAAATCTAAGCATGAAGAGTCACCAGACACGTCAAGGTTCTTTGGAGAAAGTGTGAATTCCGGGTCATTTCTCGTCTAATGCTAATGTGCCATGACCCTGTAGAAGTACATCTCCCGTTCGTGCTATACGTGAAAGCGTATCGCCAGGGAAGCAAAATCGTGAGCGTTATGCAGATAGACCGCACAGTTGAGTTCAGTCCAAATCGGCCGTGACGTTGGAGAACTCGCCTTTTGTGAGCTTTGTCTCCCAGAATACAGGGTTCGTGTCTGTGAATCCGTGCTTAACCCAGCCATCCTCCTTAACGTGATAAAGGTTGATGTATCCGCCAGAGTAAGCATCACGATGAGTAGCGGCCAAAATACTTCGTCTTCCCAGCTCCAACGCATCTGCATCTTCCAGCTCATAGCTGTATTCTGCGTCCAATACACCGTAGGCAAACGTCTGACCCGAGCCAACACAGAACAGGTTGCCTGCCAACCGAGTTCCGTCGCTGTCGATGTAGTAAAGAGCAGGGCCTTCTTCAGGTGTCACTCCCGCGCACATTGTTCCCATACTCAATCCCATTCCCTTGTAGCTGTAGACGAGGTTCGCGAGGATTTTGCTGGCGGCTGCCACAGAAATGCGGCGTTTATGCCGGAGCTCGTGTAGACGACACTGCATACCTAGGTATGCAAGCCAGTATTGGCAATCCTGTGGATACAGGTCAGTAACGATGAACCTTTTGTCAATTCTGCGACAGCTCGCTCCATGGACATTGACCACTTACTGCTGCTCCTCCAGCCATCGTTCCTAGCAAGCAGCTGTTGATCTCAATGACCTTCTTCACCGTCTGGCTGGCAATCCAGTTCCCAGCAGTCGCACGGGAGTCTGTAGCCACGATGATTCCTCCTTTAAAACGGAAAGCGAGTGTCGTCGTACCGTGCGCAATCTTGATCGGGCAGCTCGGGTTGGAGTGATCGTCGGTCATGGCTCGAAGCCATGCCTGTGAGGATGCTATGGGTGGAAGCGCAAACTGTAGAGATGGCTGAGGTGCAATGTCTAATAGAAGCTGTTGTTGATCCTCAGAGTTGTAGCCTTCATCTTGAAATGCCGGACGGCTGTATTGCGCCACAAGCGAGTCCATGACTGGATTCTTTGGCGGGGGTGTAGGACGAGTAGAGATCTGGTAAGACTCTGCGGAAGGTTTCGATGTCCGAAAAAGAAGCAATGGTGGATTAACTTTGGCACGTTCACAGTAGCAGAAAGGCGAATGAGGTTATGTCCTCTCAAGCTCCGGACAGACAGGCTGAAGCATCGTCGCGTGTCAGGCATGCAAGCGAGGCGTCATGGAGTCGTGACACCATATACGCAGCTGTTGCGTACAAATCAGACGTCAGCCTCACCACACCAGAACTACCACTCTGACGAGAATACATCACTGGATGCCCAGGTGTACACCTCCAGGCGAATGGAGCGGAGTGGAATGGAACAATCAAAGCTATGCAAACCCTGTTGATTCAACAATTCAGACGGCTGTGTGATTTATTCGCAGTCTGTCTTGAAAATATCTCTGTCTCCTGTCTATTTGTTGAACGCGGGTGATCGTGACAAGGGCAATGGCGCACGAGTGGACGAAAGATCTCAGCTTTTCAGATCGGCTGGCCGCGACGTCAAAGATGCAAGTGAGATATCGTTCAGATCGTCTTGCAAGACGATTCAACTAATGGCATGAAGTCTGGTGGCGTATAAGACTGCCCATCCAGGCGGCGAAGCAGCGGAAGCAGGCAAATATGCCAGGTCGGCTGAAGAGGATTGTAGAAGACATGCTCTCTCGATGGTATTCAATCTCGATATACACAGTCTCATGAAGTATCGCAACTGAAACTGGAATTGTTAATAGACAGAATATCACGAGCTCGTATCTAAATCCGTCTCTCTGCTCCAGAACGCCGTGCCTCCTTCAGCAGAAGCTCTTGAGGATCATCACCAAGACGAACACATCTTTCCAAACCTCCCCAACACTGGCGCAACCATAGGCCGATATACCCATGCATCGCACCATAGCGATGGCCTCTTCTCCGAGGTCTTCCGCGCTGTCGACTCCGAGCCAGGATTGGGTAGTCCGAACTCAACTAAAGTGGTTGCACTGAAAATCACTACTCCTGCAGTCATGACGCCACCGCACAATGCCATTCGAGAAGCGCGCATCCTGGGTGCTGCCAAAGGTAGCACGGTCATACCACTCCTTGAAACCTTTCAGCAATCCGGTGGTCGTTTCGTCCTCGTGTTCCCGTTCATGCCCCACGATCTGGGAACGCTTCTTGAGCAAGGCTACTTCCGCAAGCATCAAACGATTTCCAGTGTGAGCGCCCACCCTCGTCGCGTCATCCTTCGTGACCTCTTCACGGGGCTCAAGCACTTGCACAGCCTCGGCATTCTTCATCGCGACATCAAGCCCGGAAACATCCTGCTTGCTTCGCCACAGGGGCCGGCCTATCTAGCAGACTTCGGTATCGCCTGGATGCCCGGCGATCGCGATTCGGAGCCCGACGCCGAGAAAATCCTTGACGTCGGCACGACGAGCTACCGCGCGCCGGAACTACTCTTCGGCTGCACGGATTATGGTGTGGGCGTTGACCTCTGGGCTGCTGGATGTGTCGCGGCACAGCTTGTCCGGGACGATGCACATCGACCTTTATTTGATGCCGGTGACATGGGAAGCGAGCTAGCACTCATCAAGAGCATCTTCACCACGCTTGGCACGCCGGACGATGAAGGACGGATGTGGCCAGAGACGCTTGTACCCGGGCGAATACCGGATTGGGGCAAGATGCGTTTCAAGCACTTCTCGCCATTGTCCTGGAGCGACGAGATCCTGGTGGGCGCAGATGAGTTTGCTGTCGATTTGGTGAGAACGTTGGTCGTATATGAGAGCGGTTCTCGTCTCAGCGCATCAGATGTGAGTGTTTGCCTTTTTTCTCGTGCTTGACACATCCTCCACTGGCGACTATCTTTTTCGTCCTGCGTCTCTGACTGTCCTGCACCATACAATCCATGCTGATTTCTAGGCCCTTGAACATCCATATCTACAACCACAAGTTTAGCAGATGCAACGGACTGTGCCGGTCAAACTACGATCATCAAGCCCGTGGTCTTGCTGACGTATGTGAGGAATACTCGCTGGATTGAGGTCATGTTCTAAAGCTATGCGGATTTGGTGAATCAAAATTAGAGCAACATGCAAGTTGCCAATCTAGTTGTATATTCGTTGTCAAAAATGCCCTCATCGGACCACACCAAAAGTCCGACAGCCGTGAACGGGCTTCCGGTTCGTCGCGAAAATCGTGGCGTCTCCATCGTTATGAATGCAACAGACTAATTGCAGATTTTCCTTCCTCAGATGCGCTGTGCCAGCAACGCCACAACCGAAATAATACTGCGCTACCTCCTAAGGTCGAGATTGAATGAAAAGACCCCTCCTGAAATTTGCATCGCGTTACGGTCTGCCATTGCCAAGGCGATGAGATACTGCCAAAATCTTGTAACGATGTGAGGACCGAAGAACACCGAAACATCTACTTGGCGACGTCGGCGATCTGGAAAGCTTGCAGTCCATCCACCAAGCGCCGCTCAGTGTTGGCTCGAGAGTTGACAAAGTCGGGGTAGTTGAGCGTCAGCTCAGCGGCTCCGTTGACGACGTGGTCTGCAGCTTCGACACCCAACATGAAAGAGTGGTCCTGGTTGCCAACCTCATATCTCCAGCTACCGAAGCGTCCACGGGAGAGGATGTCCATGCTCTGCAACTTGGGCAGCAGCTTGGTCAGTACGCCTTCACGCTCGAGCGAAGGTGTCGGGTAGCCGTGATCGAAGCGGCGGTGGTAGGTGGATACGATCTCATCAAGGGGTCGGAGCATCTCCGTGTTGATCAAACCCTGGATGCAGTCTGCCAACATTGTCTCCTGGTTCACAGGCTTCATGCTCGACTCAGAAACTTCGAGCATGATGCTCCAGTATGGACCTTGACGGGCCTCAGTAATGGCGGGCGGCTTTCCATTGGCAAGCTGGATTGTGGGAAGCTTGACCGATGCCTCGGGCTGGTTGTTTGGGCTGTAATTCGAAAAGATGGTAGCACGGTAGAAGGGGCAGTTGTCCTCAGGGAAGTAGAGCCAGCACTTGTCCCCGATGCGTTCGGGGCGCTCGCCTCGAATGCCCACTCCGATGACGTGAGTGGTGCTGTAGAACAGACCCTTCGTCATGTCGATGAGTTCTTCGTTCCGCATTGCTTGGGCAAGGTAGTCCACGGACATGGTGGAGATGAGCTTCTTGTATTTGACCACAGTTCCGTCTCCGAGCAGAACGCGCTTGGTGTCGGCCTCTACGAGGTCGACCTGTCCATGCTTACCGAAGCGCGTCTTCTCCTTCGGGAGAGTGTCGGCCACTTTGATCCAGATGTTGCCAGTACCGCCGTGCGCGGGAAAGCGGAAAGTGGCGTTCGGGCCCCAATTGCCAGCGGCCTTGTTCAAGATGACATTCTTTGTGATCAGCTTGACGTTGGGAGCCGCAACACGCTCACCCAGCCATTGGCATTGCATCTAAACGTATAATTTATCAGCACCGCGTGCTCAGTGTATGTCATATCTCTCCGCATCTTACCTTGGTTGTCGGCACCGCCCAAACCTTGTAATTGTATGGTCGCATGAAAATGTTGGCCAAGTGTTCACCCACGTTCCGCAGAATCCATTCATCAAAATCTTTCGGTTTGGTGGAAGCAACGCGCGCTTCCAAAGCAGCATCGATCAAAGTCTCTAAACATAGCACCTGGTCGTCCTTCGGCAGCATGGAGATGTTGTTCTGGAAGGGGTACGGCACCCAAAGGCCTTTGTATCGCACGTATGAAATGCGCTGGTGGTGATACCAATCGGTCTCGAGAGGGAGGGCTTCATCAATGCAATCGTCGAAGTACTTGTAGTGAGAGAAGATGACATGGCCACCAACGTCGTAGAGCTAAGGAGTAGCCGCCTGGTCAGCAAGGAAAGACGATCGCAAGATCAGAAGTGACTGCTTACGAAACCCTCGGGAGTGATATCAGTCGAGGCAAGACCTCCGGGAATCTCGTTGCTGTCAACGATCAACCATGAAGGACCGTTCTGTTGAAGGAGAAAAGCTTGTTAGAGTGGTCATTCGTACGACATTGTGTGAAGTTGAGCAGCATACGATCTGATTGAGACGCTTTGCCGCTCCAAGACCTGTCGGGCCAGCGCCAATGACGAGAACGTCGACGTTGCTGAAAATGTGAGTATTAGCATTCCTTGGTTGTCCAATTTCTCTCTCGAGTCCCGCATTCGACCGTCGAGGCTAGGGGAACACACATCTCCTGGCCATTGGCCTTGCTGATCTTTCGGTTGTGGGCCATTGTGTAGTAAATTTCGTTTGGCGGGCCAGTAAGTAGAGATCGCACGCTGACGAACCTTGAATCTTCGACACGAGGATATAGAAAAAGAGAGTTGAAAGCTACCCTGGGTACGTGGCGAGTCTATAGTACAGGTATGTATTGCACATGCCCAATAAAACGCCGGTGTAATGGATGCAGGCAGGCGCAGACCAGGACATGCACGTGTACGCACACACCGCAAGGAAACCCACCTGCAGTGCAGTACACATTTTGTTCGCTCGATTATTATTATTAGTCTGCCTCAACATGATGGCCCTCCGGACTGCTCAATTTGTCCCTTCCTGCCTTACCGCTCTTCGTTCGCACTCGCTGATCGATGTACTGCGAACGCGGAGGTCAATAGGGGTGCACTTTGGCAGATCCTCAAGGATTCGTACCATGCCCAGTGGGATGCAGAAGCGACCTCTTATCGTGTCGGTCGTGATGAAGGGGGCAGAATAGACGATCTCAATACACAGAACCTTGCAGATGATACCTTCATTTTCGTCGACGCGGGGAATGGACGGTTTGTTGTTCAAGCCGATCACCCACCTCTATAATGGTTCAAAAGCTGCCAATGATCGCAGACGGATACTGGACAAGTAATTCAATTGATATGGTATTGAATGCATGACAGCCCACGGTCCCGTCGTCAACCAGCATGCAACAATCATTTCCATTGAACACCAGAAAAATTCAACTTATTATTTAGATGTGCTATGATACGCGTCAACCCATTTTTTGGGAGCACCCCTCCATTCTCAGGAAGCGGCCTACAGTACTGTACTATAGCATGTACTATAACATGTGTAGCCACCCGTGCCACCAATGTGAAACTGGGCGATAGGATAAATTTGTTTTAGGGGTCTTCAGCCCAGCATACCTCTAGGCTAGTAGCGGCACTGGCAGATTGTCGATCGATTGGATTCTTATGATGACTGGACATTCCGAGCCACTAGTAGAAAGAGCTCTCGGGCCTACACGCCGCTCAACGACATAAACTCTGGTGCCCCTATTTCTCCCCTGCTCGTCCCCGGATAGCAGACGTTGCAGAACAGCATGAAGAGGGCTACAAACCAGACTCTCATTAGTCCCCACTCTCTAACACTGCTCAGATACTAACAAATGTGGTGTCTGACACAGAAGTGACCAACGTCATTCAATTGTAGTATGAAAAACATGTGTGGCGTAGTGATCAATCTGTCGTTTTCCGGAGGGAGTCACCACTGTAAGCCTTTCAAAGTTTGGTTGGCGTAGAGGGCAATGCTTGTGTTTGAATCAATATGCCCCCAAATTCTGGCCGATCTGCGCGTGCCCAGGACTCTATCTATTCTCGCGGAGACTTTGACAGCGATCTAAAAATAAATCACTGCCAATTTCGAATGTGTAACGGCGTCTGAAAGAGAAGGTGTTTCAACCAAGAGCAGCAGTCCCGAATCTTACTGCATATCGTCACACACATGCGCGCGGACGAGGCCGGTGCTGTCAACAACATGCATCATCCATGCTTTGCCGGCGCATGAGAGAGAGGCTTTCATTCTGGTTGAGGAGGCCAGGGAAAATTAATAGGGCAAATTCGAAGGGAAAATCAAGTGTTTTGAAATGTTAAAGGTGATGAAGATCTCCAGCTTCATGGACAGGTTTCTCCCGTCTTGTGTCCAATACGAGTCCCGGTATCATGTTGTTCGTTCGACGTAATGCCCGTGAGGATGGTCTGTTGATGGTGGGATACCGTCTCACCAACGCGTGCTGCAACTGGCCAAAAAGTTGGGAGCCCCCTAGCCACAGACGTCGGGCAGGGAGGCCGCTTCCCACTACTATTCACGGCGTCCACTGCCCACGTTGCTGGCTTCTGACCACTCACTGGCATCTTGGCGGCATAGCTGATTCTCGCCTCAACTTCGTACTCTCCAGCTCCTCATCATTACTACAGGCTAGGAGCGAAGCATTCCATGGGCATGCCCTCGTCTCCCGCACTGTGCCACAATGCAGCGCTGATGTGCACCTATCCATGTATGTGGGAACTTTTCTATTCAGGATTGCATTTATGGCATGAATCTCATATGATTGTCATTAATGATTCACGCATTGCTTACTATCCCATTGGCCTTGTGGTATTCAGAAAACGGAATCATGATTGAGCATGCATACACGCCTAGATAGTGAAGCGAAGGTAACTCGGTCGTCGCGGCTGCGGCTCCGCGCGTCCCACCGATCACCTGCATCGTCTTGTGCTGCGCGCCGCAGTGATATCGCTTGCTGTGTACGTGGTTGACCATCAGGTTCAGCCCACTTGCACGACCTGTTCCACCCGTTGCGGCACCCTTTTTATTATTATTACCTGGGTACTTGTCATTGCTCACACCGCCCGAGCCTCGAGGACTGGACTGTAGCTACGCAGTACTGCTCATACTGGACTAGGCAATCTGTCAAGCGCGCCTCACATCATTCAAGCCCTGGACAGTTGTTCCCACGCCAAATCAAGGCTGCTCCTGCCGCAATCCACTCCCGACTCGCACTCGTCAGGGCCCTTCCCGCCGCCGTAGACCGTTTTGTACTGCATCGCGCTGATCCTCGAGCCAGCTTCATGACCCGCGTCGTCCCTATTCTTATTCTGATTCCAGTTCCTTTTTCTTTCTCACTGTGCACACATCACTACATCGCCATCGTGCATCTCCATCGCCCGACAGTCGAAGCAAGCACTGCTGGTCACTGCCGCTGAAAATCTTGCGCGCCATTCAATTCTTGTCGTCTTTCTCCTGATAACCTTGGCATCTCGCCCTTTTGCCGCGCCGCAATTCGTTCGCAGACATCCCGCCGCCTGCGAAACATTTCCGTGCCTATTGCACTCGCTTTCATCCACGAGTCCGAATAATCCATTGCAAGATTACACAGATCCGTATTCGCCAACATGTCTGACAAGGAACGGCAATCTGGTGAGGAGAAGAGGGTGGAGGAGCCCGTTTTGCCTGTCGTCAACCCAGAGTTGGAGCACAAGCCGGAGCCACCGAAACCTACAGGCTTACACCCGGCCTTCTACATTGCGTGAGTCGCTTACTAGCAAAGATCAGCATAGAAGAGGAGGAATGCGATGCACTCAAGGCCTGGCAGACAGCCCAACAGCGTAGAGAACTTCGAGCTGACTTTCCGCCTCTGCACCGGACAGGACATGGATTTCGTTCTCCTCAAGTGTCATCATCTTCAACAAGTGGATTCTTGACACCGCCGGCTTCCGCTACCGTAAGTTCACTCTTGGATGGTCTGCCTTTGGCAGGCGAGTCCTCGATAGTCTACCTTTGGCATCGAGCCAGCTTCTCTAAGCATCTGAACGTTTCCACTAATCACACGTGATACAGCAATCATTCTCACAACATGGCATTTGCTTTTTGCGACAATCATGACCCAAATTCTGGCCCGCTTCACCCACGTTCTCGACTCCCGTAAGAAGGTGCCGATGACTGGCCGTGTCTATCTCCGCGCGATTGTCCCCATCGGTCTCATGTTCTCGCTATCACTCATTTGCGGCAACTTGACATACCTCTACTTGTCCGTGTCATTTATTCAGATGCTTAAGGTGAGTACGCCGCAAGACTGCACTTTGAAGAGACGTTAGCGGGAAACAAAAAGCTGGATCACACCATCTGGGGTCAGAGCCTCGGGAGTGTGATCCACTGGAAGAGGAGGAGACGGCGATGTTTTTGCGACACGAATTCCTGCAGAAACCACAGGCACACTGAGTAGCACGAAAATTACGTTATACTGACGCTCGTTTATCTAGGCAACCATGCCAGTCGCAGTGCTCCTCATTTCTTGGACATTGGGAACCGCTGCGCCTAACCTCAGGAAGCTCGGCAATGTCAGCTTGATTGTTGTTGGCGTCATGATCGCGTCCTATGGCGAAATCAAATTTGTCGTGACCGGCGTGCTCTTCCAGTTTGGTGGCATTGTCTTCGAGGCGACTCGTCTCGTCCTCATGGAAAAGCTTCTCAACAGCCCAGAGTTCAAGATGGACCCGCTTGTCTCACTCTACTACTTCGCGCCTATCTGTGCTGTCATGAACTTGGCTGTGGCCTTGGTCCTTGAAGTCCCCCGCCTGAGTCTGGCCGACATTCAGAACGTCGGATACTTCGTGCTTCTGGCAAACGCCATGGTCGCTTTTGGCCTCAACGTCTCTGTTGTTTTCCTGGTAAGTTATTCGAACGTGGAACAACCTAGTACTGGTGAGACTTGCTTGCTGACAGGATGACCAGATTGGCAAAACCTCCTCTCTTGTCATGACCCTCTCCGGTGTTCTCAAGGACATCCTGCTGGTCTGTGCATCCATGCTCATCTTCGGTGACCCGGTCTCAGGCATTCAAGCTGTCGGTTACAGCGTTGCCCTCGCAGGTCTTGTCTACTACAAGCTTGGTGGCGAGAAGTTGCGTGAGTACGGTGCGGCCGGCGTTCGCGCCTGGGGCGAATTTGGTGCCACCCGACCGGCGTCCCGACGCCTCGTGGTTATCGGTGCGACTTTCCTCTTCATCATCCTCGTTCTGGGAAGCGCAAGCAGCTTTGGTGTGGTCCCTGAACAGTATGACCCTGTCAAGACAGCTGGCAAGCACCTCGGCATCTCTGGTGCTCAATAGAAAGCACAAGATGATTGGCCTCATTTGACACCGCGTGGCTATGATCAGCGACCTCGTTGCGACGACATCGTGCAAAGCTTCCGCCTCTAAGCTTGAGACATTTATTTCGGCGTAGCATGGAGTTCCTTCGTCTTCGATGCACTACGTCTGGTCGGCTGCAAATGACATTCTCCAGTGCAGAGAGCAAGCATATGACTGCGCAAGGGGTGCCTCGCTGACAAAGTCTGCCTATTGGCTTCCCACCGGCACGCAGGAAATCGTGCGGACGAACGCTACATTATCCTCACTAATAATATGTAAATTTACGCGGATTCTGGACGACTGCTTGATTTGTTATTGATGGAGAGCTATCCGCTTTGTTGTCGGAATTTGCTCCCGACCTTACTATTACTTTTACTTTTACTCTTCAAATATAGATGGTTGATCTGGCAAATTCGCTTTTTGATGTGTAGAAATCTGTAGCATGTGGAGGTCAGCAGATCGCATCAAACTTGGGAGTCATCATTGCTCTAGACTCGCGTCGCCTAATAGATAGCGAATGCCTACCTACCTATATAGTTACCTACCTAGTAGGCATGATTTAAGTGGACGCTCGTCTGGAAGTTTGTATTACTGGAAATATACCAGTCGCGAAGACCGACAGTATCGTTTGAAACAAACGAAGAGATTACTCGAACGATGGTTTGCTGTATATTCATGGGTATCTGCCCTGCCTTGCTATGCGCTGAAGAAGTAATAAAACATTGTTAAAAATTCAGACTTCTGTGATCAAATCACCCGTTTCCCTGAAGCTATGCCGCTGCATTTTGAGGAGAAGCTCACGACTTTGATCAATCGACGCCGCTATCATCACCTTCATCATCGTCATTAAGATCCTCGTCGGCCACCGGACCACAATTGATCAGGAAAGGATGCTGCAAGGCTTCCGCAGCAGTGATTCGCTTCGCAGGATCGAGCTCGAGGCAGCACTTCAAAAATTCCACCGCTTCCAATTCCTCCGTACTCAGCCCGCCACTCCCGTCCTCTTTCTTTGTCCGGCCTAGGCACCATAGGAGAATCTTCTCCCAGCCGTGGCCATGCTCGAAGATGGTGGTCACATTGGTCTGCAAGACCTGCCCATGCAATAGTGCCGTCTCCTTCATCTTCTTGCGACCGAAGATAGTACACAGTTCGATGAAAGCGTCAATGTCATCTGCTGAGTGAAAAAACGGGAAGCGTTTGGATAGGAAGGTGAGAAGGATGATTCCGCAGCTCCATACATCAAGGAGACAAGTCTGAGCAGTACATTTCAAGAGGACTTCGGGAGCGCGAAATCCTCGGGTGCCGGCACGATTCGCGCGACGAGAAGGCCGTTGGTCTTCTTTTGGATATGCTGGGCGAGGCATCTGCTGACTCGAAGCCTGTGAGGCTGCCACGGTGGAAGCATAGACTGATCCATGAACTCTACGCTGTCGCTCTTTCATGTCAAGACAGCAGACGCACTGATGCCAATCCGTGCCGTATTTTTCTGCCAATCCGAAGTCGACCAGGACTCCTTTCTGTTGATTAGGCAGATACAAGAAGTTGGTTGGCTTGATATCGCGATGGATGATAGAAGCTTCGTGGACATATTTCAAAGCCGTGAAGAGGCTGTGCAGGTATATCCGCATTTCCGTGACGGTGAAAACTCGATAATATTCTCGAAAGTCTTTGTGCTGAAAGTATGGTAGAATTGCAATGACTTGATCTTGATGTCGAAAGGCGGTGATCAGCGGTGCGACGTTCACAGCCGATCTCAGATCATATAGAAGCTCCAACTCGTTCAGGATACGTGATGGTGACGACGTGACGTAGATTTTCTTGATGGCCACATACTTGGGCTTGTTGGCACGAGACGATTGCTTATAGCCATTAGATGTGCCATGGTGATTCTCCTTCTCAGCATCAGGATCCCAGTCGTTCTGGTAGTGATCGTAGAGGAGATCTTCTGCCTTGTATACTGTCGAAAAGGTCCCTTCGCCGATGCGGTTAATTAGGCGGTAACGTTGTGTAATGTTTTTGAAACTCTGCTCAAATTTCTGGATATCATCCAGAACAGCATCGTCGACTTCTTCGTCTTCGTCGTCAGTGATGGTGGCTCCGCTTTCATCGAGTGGTCCTCTACTCTCGTCCATGTCCTCTGTCGCTAGTTCCTCCTCAGTGCTGTCACCATAATGTTGGTGCTCTTCTTCATGGACATGATGTGCACCTTGGACTCGCCGACTGACATGAGCCATGTGAAGGGAGAGACAAGAACGACTATTCTGCTTTCGGGTCAATATCTCGTGACAATTTAAAATGGGACCTGTTGTGCATCAATTCTCAGAGTCCGAGGGACCACAGGCCAGATCTCTGTCATTTCCTCTGTACCCAGGCACTCAGGGTCGTGCAGCGCCGCAACAGTTTGGGGAGGTTCACTGCTGCAAACGCGTAAATCACCCCGCGTTCGACGCGTGAGCAGGTTGACATTCTCTTTCCTAAAAGGGTTAGAGGACAACAACGCTCCCAAGTGGGACAGTCGCAAGACGACTGTTTCGATGTGCGCAATTCGTTCGAAGACATCACAGCTCATCGCTGCAGCATTTTCATTTGCGATCTTGTCCGCCAGGACCGAGACTCGAGCATGAGTGACTTAAGATTCGATCTGGGCGAAACGCTCACAGCCTATCTAGACGATCCACTTTCGATTCTCACACCTGAGGCGGATGCCGGCCTGCTAGATTGCGAAAACGATGCAGAAGCCTTCACGCCTGGCGCAATCAACGGTGCACTTGACGGGATAATCGATGCTATCGCAGAAAATCCGGAAGCTGTTCTTCAGCCCAGCCACCTACAGACTCTAGAATTCTTGTTGAAGTACGTCTTCATTGGCGACACGAAAATCCGATTTTACGAGCGCAAAGGTCTATCGGTTCTGAGTTCTAACATGTTCTGTCGCGTAGGCAATCATCGTTCATATCACCAAACTCTCTGGCGAAGGTTTTCGATCTGCTCATCAGTGGACTCGGCGCAGAAGCAGAGCTTATTCATCATGAAGAGCAAGATGGTGAGATCGAAGTCGCACAACACAAATATGTCCTTCAGACGTTCGCATTCCTTTTGCAGTGGTGTATAGCCGCGATAGAGGCGAAGGCGATCGAGGCCTCTGCTAGCGCATCACGAGCCAAAGGAAAAGCGACCAAAGGCAAGGGTGTGACGAAAGAGAGCGCGTGGGATCCTTCGGCACAAATTCAGACGGCCCTTGAGACCATGACAAAAGTGATGAAACTGAAGCTTTCTCGGATATTCGTAACCACCAGTGAGCGCGATGCTTTTATTGGGCTATTCACACGACCTACGTACCTCCTGTTGGAGAACGAAACACGCGTGAAGAGCACTGCGATGCGGATGTACACCTTCAAGGTGCTCTGCGTGGCGATAAAACATCATGGACATGCCTTCGGTGCACAAACGAGCGTCATTCAAAATCTGACGTACTTCGAACACTTGTCGGAGCCAATGGCTGAATTTCTCAATATCCTCGCAGAGCAATACGACTACCCGCAGTTGGCAGAGGAGGTCATCAAGGAATTGTCCAACAAGGAGTTCAGCGCAAATGACACCAAGGGACCGAAATCTGTGTCAATTTTTGTTGCTCGTCTATCTGAGTTAGCGCCTCGAGTGGTGCAGAGACAAGTGACTTACCTTGCCAAACTTTTGGAGAGCGAGAACTATACCCTGCGATGCTCAATCATCGAGGTGTGCGGCAACCTCATCGCCATGTTATCAAATGTCGAGGAATCAGAGAAACGTGAGGAACACAAGGGTCAGATCAATGCATTTTTCGACGTACTCGAGGAGCGCTTTCTGGACATCAACCCCTACTGCCGGTGTCGGGCCATTCAGGTCTACGTCAAATTGTGTGATTTGGAGACGAAATATCCCAAGCGTCGGGAGAAAGCTGCCGAGCTGGCTACGCAAAGCTTAGAAGACAAGTCATCAAATGTGCGGAGAAATGCGATCAAACTGTTGGGTCGACTATTATCTACGCACCCATTCTCCGTTCTTCACGGCGGATTGCTGAGCCACCACGAGTGGAGTCAACGATTGGAGACATGCGAGGCCGAGTTGGTGAACCTGCAACCGCCTGCAAGCGATCCTGCGAACAACGACGCCACGGTGGACGCGAGTCTGCTGGATGATGCCACTCAGATGGACAACGCGGCACGGGAACCTCTAAGCGATGAAGAGAGAGAAGCGGCGCTTCTCAAGGCGCAGGAGGAAGCCGCCACAGCACAAGCCATCAGTAAGCTTCAACTTACCCGTCGGTACTATATCGAAGCTCTGAGATTCATCGAGACTCTCCATGAAGCAACGCCACTTGCAATACAGTTGCTCTCCTCCAAAAACAAGAGCGAAGTAATTGAGGCAATGGATTTCTTCGTGACTGCCGATGCATATAATCTCGAGACAGCCAAAGATGGAGTCCGCCGCATGCTGCGACTGATCTGGACCAAAGGAAACAGCGACGAGGGCAAGGGCGTTCAAGCACACCTCATCGAATGCTACAGAGGTCTGTTCTTCGCGGCTCCGGACAATTTCAACTCGAATGAGGCTGCAAATTATATTGCAAGGAACATGATCAGTCTGACATTCGGTGCGACACCAGCCGAGCTGACCAGCCTTGAACAGCTGCTTGCGACGATGATGAAGGAAAAGGCCATCAACGAACTTGTCGTTCAAAAGCTGTGGCAAGTCTATGGCATACAGAAAAAGGAAATCTCGAGGTCCCAACGTAGAGGTGCTATCATAATTCTCGGAATGCTTGCATTGGCAGAGCCCGACATAATTGTCAAGGAGATGCAGACATGCTTACGCATCGGACTTGGGAGCATCGGCAGGAATGACCTGCTCCTTGCCCGCTTCACTTGCATTGCATTGATGCGGATGACAAACAACAAATCAACCAAAGGCACCGAGAGCAAGCCGAGTACGCGCTTACCAAACGACCATGCCGTTCTCGTCCGGTTGGCCGATCTTTTGAACCTCGAAAGCACCAGCAAAGATTGGTACGGCATGGCGGAGCAAGCGGTCGGCGCCATCTATGCACTTTCAAAACATCCAGACGTACTCTGTTCGGAAGTCATACGAAACAAAACAAAAGCCGTCTTCTCACCTCCTCCCCCCGCTGCTGAAGATGGGACAATTGTGCCCGACAAGAGCCAAATCGACGACGATGGAGATGTTGAAATGAGTGAGATTCCCGGTGAACCTGTAGATGCTAAGCCAGTAACATCAACAGAACCAGCAGCCTCGGATGGATCCTCAAACGCGGGCCAATCCGCGATACCATTGTCTCAGCTACTGTTTACTGTTGGCCATATCGCTTTGAAGCAAATTGTTCACCTCGAGCTTTGTGAGCAGGACTTCAAGCGGAGAAAGGCCGAAAAGGAGAAGCCTCGTGAAAACCCAGCGACCAAGGCTCCCGTTGCTAAAAAGGGCTCAAAGAAAGACGAAACTCCAGCAGATGAGCTCGATCTGATCACAGGAACAACCGAGGATGACTTCACTGACGCGGTCGCTCACGTCCGCGAACGTGAGCTGCTCTTCGGCAAGAACTCCTTGCTTGCAAACTTCGGCCCACTTGTCGTGGAAGTTTGCGGCAACAACAAAGCGTACCCGAACGCCGAGCTTCAAGCGCAGGCCGCATTGTGCATGGCGAAACTTATGTGTGTCAGTTCTGAGTTCTGCGAGTCGAACTTGAGTTTGCTCATCACAATCCTTGAACGGTCGCCCTCGGCCATCACTCGCAGCAATCTTGTCGTGGCGCTTGGCGATATGGCTGTTTGCTTCAATCATCTCATCGATGAGAACACGGACTTCCTTTATCGTCGACTTTCCGATTCCAGCTTGCAGGTCAAGAGGACGTGTCTCATGACATTGACCTTCCTGATTCTAGCCGGACAGGTAAAGGTGAAGGGTCAGCTGGGTGAAATGGCCAAATGCATCGAAGACAGCGATGAGCGCATCCGCGACATGAGTCGAATGTTCTTTGCTGAGCTTTCAGGCAAGGACAATGCCATTTACAACCATTTCGTGGACATGTTCAGTCTGCTCACCGCGGATCATGAACTTGAAGAAGAGAACTTCCGGCGCATCATCAAGTTCTTGGCGAGCTTCATTGAAAAGGACAAGCATGCTAAACAGCTTGCGAGTAAATTGGCGCCCCGGCTGCAGAGGGCAGAGAACGAGCGACAATGGAATGATGTTGCGTTCGCTCTCGGCTTGTTACCACACAAGAACGAAGAAATCACGAAGTTAATGAGCGAGGGCTGCAAGATCGTCGAGTCAGGCGCATGATTACCAAGTTATCAGAATAGATTTCGAAGTTGTAATACTTTACTCCGTCCACATGTGCTTTCACAGAAACGGTCGATTTCAGCGTGGGTCGACCTACGATGACTTTGTTCGGACTGCGCGAAGCTCTCCTTTCACTATACGCCTGTGTTTTGGCTCCAATCCAAGCATGGATTTTTGCACGTACCCCATCAAAGTCAAGATGTGTAAACCGTCCTTTGGTGCCATGGTGCGCCCAGTCCCTCTCTCACTTCCCCTTTTACATACTGGGATGGCGATGTGATCGTCGCATCATTCAGTCGCGGGACGCGAGGTTGACTCTGCCCTCGCATGCTTCATTCCTTGTGCCTTCCCACCACATCGGTCAATCTGTAAATGTCCTCGAAAATGCATGATTACGCGAGTCTGAAGGCTCGCTCGTTAGCGGACTGGGGGCACAAGCCGAACAGCTTTGAGGTGCATGCGATGCGTGCTAATCACGTCATCGAGCATGTGCGCCGAGTTCGAAGATGTCAGCGTTGAGAAGAATTGCCTCGACGATCGGAACGAGTGCGGTTGGTTTTTTGTTTGGAGCTAAACACATAAGAAACTTCAATCACTGCGGATGTGATGTTGAAGAGTACACAGCACAGTACACAGAAAGGTAGTTCTTGTTGATTGATACGTACGTGACTTCAGTCCGCCTGAGGCCCTCCTGTATGAGAACACCTGATAAGCTTGGCTGAAAGGATGAGGGCGGCCCGAATTTATGGACAGATGCGCTCTGGGGGACGAATTGTGCCTTGAATTTATCTTCCTTGCGTGCTGTTGTGGGGCTGGTCCTGGTACAAAACCAATATACTGTATTTCGAAGGAGTGCTGTCGTGTTCTGAGACGGGTACTGTGGATCATGCATCAACATCATCACCAGTCATGCAGTGGCAGAAACCAGCCCAGGCAAAGTCTGCGATGCTGCTCCAGTGAAATTGGGTGACGTCGTTCGAGACGACTTGTGCCGTCCTGTGCTGCAGGTGGATCTGGCACAGCCTGGGCAATTCTGACGCCGCCCTGCTGCCCCGCGCACTCGCTCACGAGGGAGGGCATGACCCAGTCACAATTTCACATCTGATCGGTTGGCGCAACTCTTCGTCGTCTGTCACTTCATCCTCCGAAAAACATCGCCGCGAACAACCAACTGATAATTGCGTCGTCGTGAACATCCTATTATTGACCAAATATCACAAACCAGAGCGCCCGTTAGGTCCACAAATCCGGCCATTTGCAGTCCGGACCTCCAGATGACGTCGGTTCGAGGGGACCGATCGTCCTACCATGAGCGCGACGATCGTGATCAGGACAGCCACCGCAGGACCTATACCACCGTCAGGCGTTACCAGATACCTGACTCAAACTCCTCCGCGCGCAGTATCGTGCGCGACGATGTAGAAGAATCCAAGAAGAAGATCGTTATCCGACGGGAGCGCAAGGAAAGCTCGCCGGACCGAGATCAAGAGAATGAAAGAACAGAGGTCCGCGTCACTGAGCGCGTGCTGGACAGGGACCCGCGCCGCGATATCTCATATCGGATTGTTGAGCGTGACTACGATCGCGAGCAATCCCGCAACGAGATTCGTGTCATCGAGCGCGAGCGAGAGCCCATCTACGCACCCTCTCCGACCGATGGCGGCCGTGGAGTGCGAGAATTCCGCTTCGAGCGCGAGCGGGACTGGAATGCACCAGACGAGCGACCCTACGAGCTAGAACGATATAGCAGGAGCACCGAATACTTTCAGCAACCACAGCCGATTATCATTCGCGAGAGAGCTGCTGCTCCTATCATCATCCGCGAAGAGCGCCGTGAGCCACAAAGGATCATCATCAGACGGGAGGAGCCCCAGTACGAATTCATTGAGCGCAAGGAAGTCGAGGAGACCAAAGACGAGAGCAAATCTTTGGTCAGGGCTGAGGAGCCGCAACCAACGCCTACACCGGTCACCGAGAAGCCAGAAGAAGACTACTTTTACGAGCGCAAGATAATTGAGCGACGTCGGCGTAGTGAGAGTTTCGACCGTCGCACTGAGATTCGACCCCGTGACAGCGCTTCCCAGTATAGTAGCGATGAGAGCTACGAATATGTGCGACGCGAACGCACATACGAGGAGAGTCGATCCTCGTCACCACACCACAAGCGTAACATCGCTGGCGGCGCACTTGCCGGTGCTGGTGTCGCCGAAATCCTGCGGCATCACCGAAAGAGTAAAGGCGAAGAGCCTGGCAGTAGAGGCCGCGATGTCTTAAGCGGGGCTGCTGTCGGCGCTCTGGGCGCCGGAGCGCTGAGCCGAGTGCGTAGCATGCGGCGATCTTCGCCCTCCTCGCGTAGCCGTTCGCGAAGTGGGGAGCGCGAATGGTGGGAGCGGGAACGCCACGATCGCCGACGCCGAAGGTCTCAGTCTCGCTCTTGGGCGTTGACACCTGCCGAAAAGCTTGGTGGTCTCGCCGCTGTCGCCGCTGTAGCTGGATTGGCAGGATATGCACTAAACAAAAACAAGAAGGAGACCGTCGTCATCCAGGAGAATGGGCCCCCGCCACGCAGAAGTCGATCGCGCAAGCGAAGAGGCAGCTTGGACAGTTACCTCAAAGAGGAGACCAAGCATGCGGACCCGGAACATCGCAATCGTCGCATAGCTCAAGCTGGTCTGGTCTCGGCTGCTGTGGGCGCAGCCTTTGAACGATACCGATCCAAGAGCCGTGGCGGCCACCGTTCCAAGAGTCGAGTGAAGCAGGCGATCCCGATTGTCGCGTCTGGTCTCGGTGGTGCGGCGTTGGCCGGTCTCTACGAGAAGAACCAGGCCAACAAGGACGCCAAGAAAGAAGCCATCATTGAGGATGAATTAGACCGAGGACGTCGTCGCCGCTCTCGCAGCAGGTCTGTGGCTGCATCGTACGACAGCCGCGCGCCACGCGGCATGATCAACGACCGCGCTCATAGCGACAGCGAATATGGATACTACAGTGACGACGAGCCAGGAGTCTATCGCCGACGACCAGGCAGCGCCGGTAGTAGCCCAGATAATCGCGATCGTCACCGCAGCAGAAGCCGCTCGCGAGCTCGACTTGCCCAAGCGGCCGGCGCCGCAGGCCTTGCCGGCATTGCGGCTCATGAGATCGGAAAGCGACGAGAGCGTAGTCGCGCGGACAAACAACGCAAGCGTAAGTGTAGTTTGCCATAAGTAATGTGGGAGCGTTTTTCTGATACCGATTTGATTACTAGACGAAGACGACGATCGCTACAACGATGACCGCTACAGCGACCGGGGCCCATATAGCCCGCAGCCTGCGGGACACAATCAATACAGCGCGAATCGTGATCAGCAGCAGCAACAACAGCAAGACTACCCTGGCGGGCATTACTTCCCTCCGCCACCGACCGACGACTACAGTAACTCACGTGAGGTGCCGGCGGGTGGATCCGGCAATGGCTTTGCTCCTTACAATCCTGCTGATTACGCGAATCGATCTATCGATCAGCCGATCTATGGCTCGGGTGCGTATGGCGAGAGTACAGGTAATTTGAATACGCCCCGCCAGGAGAATAATTTTGGCGCTGGGCACTCCAACAACACCCAGGCACCCCGTGATGAAAGAAGGGGCGTAGGCCGAGAGCCGCCCGAGAATGTGAGTTCGCCTGATGATTTTGCGCGATCGCGTCAAGACTATGATGACCGTGATCATCACCGTCACCGCCGCCGTCGGAGCGACGAGTCTCCGGAAAGTGGTATGTCCTGGGAGTAACTCTTCTCTTACGATATGATGGCGCGCTGGTTGCTTCTCGCGTCTCTGATTTTAGTTTTGCTTGCGTCTTAGACGCCGTGTCCGAAACTTGCTAACATACTGTGTTCAGATGGTATGAGTCCAAACAGGGGTGGTGAAGCACGCTCTCCTAGCCGAGTGCGCTTCGATCTCGATCAGAACACCGCGCACTTCCCTGAAGGAGGTCATAGGCGTAGGGAGCGAAGGCAACACCATGACGATGAGCCTGCCGGCAAAGAGGCACCACCGCCGGCGGGTGGTGATGATCGAGATTTAGACGATGGTCATCGAAGGAGGCGTCATCGTCACAGACCTCGTGACGAGTCTGTCGAAGACGAGTCTAGTCGAGATGATCAGGCCGAGCGCGATCGACGCCAACGCCATCGCCATCGTCAACACGATGAAGGTGACGAGGATGATGGGCGCGAGCATCGCCATCGCCATCGGGGGCATCGCGACGAAGGTAGGGACAGCCCTCGTACGGATGGTGCGGACGAGAGCATCATCGACAACATCAAGAATGGCACTGGCATGACAGGAGGTCTGCTGAAGACTCTAGCGTCGCATCTGGCCGACGGCGCGGAAAAGATCGTCGAAGGAGGCGAGGAAGAAGGTGGCGAGGCGAAGAAGGAGAGCGAGGGAGAACATGGGAATGGCGGTGATGGGAAGGACAAGCAAAAGAAGCGCAAATGATGTCTTCGAGATTGTGGCAATTGATCTTTTCCACTCACGGAAAGGAGAAGAGGTAATGGCGGTGCGGGTGGCGTTCTGCGTTGGACTGAATTATTTGTGTCGGCATCTCGAGACGGTCGACAAGCAACGATTTATGATTTGGAGATGGTGGTGTTTGGCCCTCACGACAGCAGTAACGACGATACGATGTGATGTTCTGATGATTTGGTTACGAATAGCAGCAATTCAAGTCTTTCCTTATCAAGTGCTTAGCCTATCTTGAGGTTGTGTGGTAGTGAACATGCGATTTCCAAGGTTGAGAACGGATTGTGTGCAACTTGAGAACTTTTGGTCCGTGTAATGATTTCCATGATGTTGCGGGCTGGTAATGATTGGGACGAACATCGGCGGGAGCCACTGGTCCCTGACGCCCATCACAGCTCGCACGACCAATTCCCCAGTTCACCACGTCCGACCCTTTGACCAGCTTTACATCTTTCCCTGGACAACACCGCATCTTTTCATGGTGTTGTAGGCTTGTCGTTCTTCGTCGCCAGCTGGTCTCCTTCATTTCTTGTCGCTCTTTATCGTGGTGAACACGTCTGTCGAGAAAGAAACCCCCGATCAAGCTCGGTAGACAAGAAGCCAATTTGTTCATGCGTTCATAGCTCCACCACAGCGAGGGCGGCGCGTCACCGTAGCATCCAGGACTTTGCCCTCACAGAAATCTGCAAGCACCAAAGCGCTGGACATCAGGTGGTGAATAGCTCAAGGCGCAAAGAGACTGGGTGCTGCTGGCCACGAAGGGATACACAGGAAGGTCAAGGCGTGGACCAACCATGACGGACGTCAGTAAACGCCACAGCGTTGCAGGCAAGATCGCTACGCCCAAGACTGCTCCTGTCAACAGCTCTGCTGCTGCTGCCGTTACCGCTCCCAATGCGCCGCAAGCAATGTCTGAAGCCCTGGAGGCTTTGAGCAAGGCCATTGGCGCAAGGTCAGTGGATACGATCTGCTACGAGGCGGGACACGGGGGGCTGGTTATGATCGTGCGACATAGGAGAGATGGCCAACGCTGACAGTGTTATCATCACAGGATCAAACTCACAACTGCGGGCCCCACTTCTCAAACTTACGAAGGCACGTTGTTCACTGCCGATCCCGTTATCAACATCGTCGTGGTCGACACTCGTGCGTCGGGCTCAAATGCGGCTGCTACAGCGCAGACAGGAGACTACCACATCATTCCGATCTCTCGCGTTCAGAACTTTTCCATTACTCGCGCGGCCGAGGGTAGCAATGCTGCGGGGTTCGCGGCGCTCCAACCGGCCATCGGTGTCGTGGACATGAAGCAGGCGAAGCAACGCGAGGAAGCTCGCATTGCTAAACTTCAAGAGGAAGAAAGACATCGTGGAAAAGGCGTGACCAGCGAAGCCCAGGCCTTGTATGATTCATTCAAGAGAATGTGAGTTTCTGTCCTTGGCATCGAGTGTCATTCGCAATGAGCGAGGATATCGCATGCCCTAGGTGCATCTACGAGGCATTTTGAAGCTGACCAAAATTCTCCCTCTCTCTAGCAACATGCCCATCCGCTGGCACAACCAAGAGATGATTGTACACGAAGCCGTCATCATCCCTCCGCCATATCGGGTGGAGGATTGCCGAGCCGGCAATGACAAGCAAGAGGTCCTCATCCGTGTTCGCAAGGTTCTAGAAGGAGAGCGCAAAAAGTTGCGGGAGAAGGAGGATCGCGAGAGGGCCGGCGCCAGGGCTGGTGCAACGCCGACAACAACGAACAGCGCTGATGCGAGGAAGGGTGGATGAGGCAGAAGGACTCTATCCTGCAGCAGAAAATCTACTCCCCGCGAGATATGTGGCACGACGAGGAAGTTGTCGTCGCGCATTGATCCAGCGTTCGGGACCGAGGTTGGATGAACGACCTCTTTCAGAGGCCCCTCTACACACACAAGACTTATCGATGAGATAGCCACTTTGGCACTTGGTCACGATTAGCGTTACCAAAAAAACTATGCGCATCCTTTGGATCGCCCGGTCTTCTACTGACTACCAGCGGTGACCTTATCAGTGTTGGTCAAGGATAGTGAACATCAATACGAAATGATACCCAAACCACCTCGATGATTTTTTTTTCAATTCTAATTTTCCGCTGATCGGTGTAAAAAGAGAGTAACAGTCTTGTATCTGTTCAGGAAACGATACGGACTCCCTTTGCATTTGCAAGGGACAGAACTGAACACGACATTAAAACCCCAAATGGTGCGGCGCCGATGCAGCAAGACAAGAGAAGTCATGTTGCCGCCTTCGTGATCATTAAAGCAATTCATATGCGTGCATGATGTTGTCGTCTGCCAGAAATCCTGGATTTGAGGTGAGGGGCTGAGACAATCGGACCTACCGCGGTCCATATCCAAAGCTCGCCTGGTAACGATGATTGTATCTCGCATGCAAGAAATATCCCGCCCATCGATCCAGATCCTCCAGCAGAATCTCAGTGCCTCGTCCGTAGCCCACAGGAACCTCCGATATAATCCTGTCGCAGCCGCGACACAGCGTGTCCCACAATTCTCGATTGACCAGGCCCTGCAGTTGCGCAGACCGCGCCAGGACCAAGGAGGCCGCCAGCCGAGGTTGAGCGTAGGGGTGATACCGCTGGTGGCGTGGCGGCGAGTCTGGAAACATGACTTCCACATAGACATGCGCGAACAGGCGAAATGGTGACCCAACGTCTAGTCGAATCCGGTGCAGGCCTCGGACGTGACCATACAGGAGTGTCTCAACGCGGGCTCGCTGACGTGGAGAGAGAACGACCTTGCCGCAGCTGTCGGCGCGACGGTCCTCTGGATTGTGGAAGAAGTGTTGCGAAGCGGCGTCAAAATTGATCCAGACGTCGACCGCGATGGTCGTGTGGGTGATGAAGGCGCTGGATATTTCAGTGGCGAGCGTGGGATTGGTGGCGATCAGGTCAGGGAGACTGAGGTGCGTTAGAGATGTGCTCGTATCTTTCCAGAGCTCGGCGTATCGTTGCTGCCGACGGAAGACAGGCCAGGTGCTCAAATCGTGGAGAGGTAAGGTCTTGTCAGACGTGGCTTGCTCGTCTTTTGCGCAGCCGTTCGTGGAGTCGTGGACTTGTGGGCCTTGAGTCAACCACCCCATACATCAAAGCAGGAACCAATTCGCGATACATACTGCGTCCGCTTGATGAGAGGCACACTTGAGTAGTTGGGCGGTCCAAGGTCGATTGACTTCTTGCAGGTAACGACATGGAACTTCTCCGTGACAGCGATATCCATGATCTCGACCGTGGCAAGTTGGAGCTGGCGGACCACTGCATGGTGGATGGTGGACCGTACGTGACAGTCGCTGGTGCTCTGGCGTTGGTGAGTTACTCGAAACCAGGAGAGCTCGTCAACATTGCAAAAGTGAATGGTGTTGTGTGGAAACGCAGCTGGCGGTGCTTTCACAAGCAACACCAGCGTCACGAGCCATGGACGATCATGTCATAGCATGGGTGCTCAGCTGCAAGTATCTAATCACGACCTCGTAGAATTGCATCGTTCTTGGAGATAGGTGAATCCGGACGCTAACAGCTCGAGGCTTTTTTGTGACAATCTGGCATGTGAAAGTGACCAGTTGTGATGCTTTTGCTTTATTACGCTCGATCGATGCAGCGCGCGCCGCCTGTCCCAAGTCCATCAACGAATAGATGATACTCGCTTGCAGTTGACGATGCGCGACCCATGCACGTGTCTTTGGCGATGATGGCAAGCATCACTTCCTCTGATGAACCCACCATGACGTCTGCGACGTGACAGAACGCGTCTCCAGTTCATACGACCATCACGCTCGAGATCTGCTTGGAGGTAAAGGCTCTGCTGAGCAAGTTGGGCGTGCTTCCGAATCCTCATCTCTCGATATCCATCGCGGCTCTCTTCTCCATGCTCTTGCGTCAACCCAGCAAGTAGAATGATGAAAAGATTTTTCTTCCGCGTCGTCAGGCGAACCTGAGAGATCAGAGAGAAAGATGTATTATTTTAGCCAAAAATTCCCTGCTGACTGTGAGGCCGGCAAGAGCGGTCAGTTGAATAGTTTTCAACTAGCAAAAAACTGAGCTCAGATCTCTCTTCACTGCTGCAGTTAATGCCCGTGCACTGGGATGATTTTCCAAAGAAGAGTGTGAGAGGAAGGAAATACTTATAGTTTCTGGAGACGGGCGGATCGCGCTAGATGACTCAGCTACAGCACGGTGACACGTCCACCTGGACAGGCAACGTCCCCCTTGCCAGCACAAATGAGTCACTTCAATATACACTGCGCCCGGGCGGCGCTGAACCATTCATTCATTCCCGTTTGAAAAACTTCGGATGAGCCCCTTCGTAATCGTCGCTGGCGCGTACAGCTAAACATTTCGGAATGCCGCTGGGTGGCTCATCCTCCGCAGCATGTGACGAGATGACCAAGTCACCTCAAACACGTGCCCAATATTAATAAGTTCGATGTAAATTCATTGAAGGATGTGCATGAACCGCCTGCCCATTGATCTTGTTTCATGCGAATGATTCGATCTGGCGTTGGGCTGAAGGCAACAATGAGCAATGTACGAGCACGATTTCATTTCTATGAAGCCATACAAGGACTAGTAGTCTGTTTGCGATCTGGATGCCTGGCCAAGCATATGGAGTCAGAAACTCTCAGCTCTGACTCCAACTCCCTTGCATCGATAGGCAGACCCTCGAAAGGAGCTCTTTTGGACCTGCCCGAGAATCGTATGTATGACTCGAGGTCTCCGCGGGCCAGATTAGACGTTGTTCGACAGAAGCACACCTGGGAAAGCTCAGATGCGTGGTCTGATACGACGAATAGCGAACTCCGTGGTTTACACGCGCATGTCTACATATATACAGAGAGCCTCTCCTCCCCTAAAACACTCCATCTTTCCGTAGCATCTGCTCTCCCGTCTGCGGCTCGCTCAATAGCGTCGTCTGGCCAGTAGCTGGCTCGCATGATATCCGTTTGCTCAGAGGTCCGGGTGAGGGAATGTTGACGCCCTGTGCTGTATACCCCTCTCCACCTTGCTTGAGCTGTTGACCAGTGCTTTGTCCCTTGACCTCGTTCTTTCCGGCGTCTCCTGCAAGACCGGAGGCGAATCCTCCTGCGCCAGTCTTGATGGCCGCCTCCTTGAGTGCGGTGAGGAGCTGTTTGGTGGTCTCTGGCGTAAGGTCTTCGTAGAAATCATCGTTGATCTGGACCATGGGAGCGTTCGCGCAAGCTCCGAGACATTCCACCTCGGTCAGAGTGAAGAGCTTGTCGTCAGTGGTTTGGCCGTGGTGGATTCCAAGATGCTCCTCAATTGCTGCCATAATCTTGTCACTGCCAACGCCGCCGAGTTGACAGGGAGTCTGGAGTCTGATTAGTGCTGCTATATCACCACGCACACATCTTTCATTGGCCACTGCCTACCGTTGTGCAGCACTGGACATGGTATCTGCCGACCGGGTTTCGGTTGTACATGGTGTAGAAGGTCGCGACCTCGTACACTCGCATGGGCGGCATCTCCAATATTCTCGCAACCTCGTTCATGACGCTAATGCTCGTAAATCCGTGTTGTCGTTGGCCAAGATCAAGCAGAGGCATGACAGCCGCTTTCTTGTACTGGCTTGGGTACCGGACGAGCACCTCCTTGATGAGCTGCTCATTTTGCGCGTTGAATTTGAACGGAATGTTGAGGTTGTTCTCAGGAGTATCGCGATGCTAGACATTCAGTGAGTATATTGATCATTCCTGGACCCCAGATCACCTCCGCGTGCATACCACGTTGAGGCTGTCGCTCCGTTTGGCGCTGGAGATCTGGAAGGCGCGGCGCTGTTGGTTTCGCAGTGAGCTCTGGAAAGACCTCACGCTGCTTCGGACAGCCCATGGCGCGAGTTTGGATGCCATATTGCGTGCGGGGTGGGGGTTGATCTTGTAAGTCCTGGCCGGGAGAGAGTTCGTTGATATCGTGAATGTCTGGCAGTAGACGGGAAGTTTGCCATTGACATGCACGACTTGACCTCAAGCCGTTGAATGATTGGCTGCGGCTGCCAAGCCCTAGCTGGCCATGACGCTTCCGAGATCTTTGCCCTGAAGCCTGTACATGGCCTCATGTCATATCAGCAACACAGCATCAGATGTACTGGAAACAATATGAACAATAAATCGTCGTCTATGACATTATTACTACATACTCCAGAGTTTCTGTTTCTAGATTTCTACGGCTGAGCTTCTCTTCGACAATTATTATAGAAAGCATGCTTTCCTGATCGCTGTTAGGATGCTGGACTTGATGTCATCGATCTGGCATGTAGCACCACACTACTGATACACGAGTACAAATCACACTGCCAAAGTACAGTATGCGGATCATTCCATACTGATGGATCTCAGCCCTTGTAGCCTTAGTAGCTTGGAGTAGTTCGCGAAATGGTTGTCAGGGTGTCTTCTCGCATACTAGCTTGCCGATTGGATCCAGGACGGGGCGCCTAAGAACCGCGGGCGATTAAGCAGCATTTTGATGCCATCAGATGCTACACATTGCTTCAACTGGACAAATTTGCCGTTATGTGCATTCCCGAAGATGTGCCAGATCCGAGCAACAAGAGGAATGCGTTCTTGCCCCTCGACCGCTCAATTGGGCGTGGCCAAGGAAGACAGACTTGGATTCAAGGGCAAAGCTGGAGAATGCCGAGAAATAGCTTGCGCAACGCCAATCCCAGGGCGGTAACGACTGCCACGCACGTCTCGGCACCCTGCGCCTCCGCTCTTGCGCGTACTGTTCTTCGGGAAATCAATCAAAACGTTCTCAAGTTCGCATCTGATTTATTTGTCGCAAACTCTTGGATTTATTCCGTCGTCCTTCACGCGAAGCTATCTTCGATAAACATCCGTATCAACGTGAGCAACTATTCCGAATCGTGCAGCGTGCAGACAGCAGGACCGTCGGCCAAATCCTCCGAACCAAACTCCTAACTTGTCACCGCCACAAGCTTCGCCGGATCTTTAACCCCGTTCTCGAACATCATGTCCAACTACGTATGTTCAAGATCCAGCTAGACCTTGTGTAAAGACACAGCCGAAGGCGGGTACGAGTGGGCAATTCCATTAATATTATGTCCATAGAACGCACCCGGTGGAGCCCCTCCTGGCTACCCTCAGCAACCGCAAAACGCCTTTGACCAGAGTGGCGACCGTGCCTTCGGAGGCGCGCAAGGCAACTATGGCGCACCAGGCCCATACGGTCAACAGCCTCAGTACGGCCAACAACCAATGTACTACCAACAACAACCGCAATACCCACCGCAGCAGGGAGGTTACTACGGTGGCCCACCACCCAAGCAAGAGAGCGGCGGCGGATGCTGCGCTGGTATCTTAGCGGCTTGCGCATGCTGCTGCTGCTTAGACATGCTGTTCTAGATGTGGCCAGGTGCATATTCAGGAGGTTTACTGGTTGGAGAAATTTACACACACAAAAGAAGGTTCAAGTTGCGATCACGACGTGTGCCTCGAACGGATATTTGGCGATGCGTTCGTAGACATGGCGGAGGAACATATGTATTGTTAGAAAGGTGTTCGGGGACAACCGCGACGACGACGACGCCAGTATCACTGGTCATATATATTTCTTTGCTCCTTTTCACCTGTGACCATGGGAACAACACGCTCTGGTTTTTGATATGGAAGGCTCGGCACATCGTCACGCTGCGCAAATAACGACTTCATCGCAGCGTTATCGGGCTGTGGCGATATCATACGGATCAGTGACAATACTGAAAGATGCGTACTCAAGTTGGCAGCTTTTAGATTTGAGTGACGCTCCCCCCAACGTCTGCTCGAAGTCTAGCAATCAACGGTTTCGGACAACATCTCGCATACGAACACAAGACACTTAGTCTACTGCATCACGAGCGCATTGCACGCAATGTTGCGGTAAACACTCCGGCGGCCCACTCACTGCTGTTGTCTCGCCCCGAGGGGTAGGTCAATGCCCACAGACTGCGCCCCCTATCGATATCCGACTGTGCCGCATGGCTCAACGTGTATTAGCGACCACTGCATCCATCTGCAACTATGCGTTCGTTGTGACCAGAGCATCGAGAATTGAACCCCATGAGAGCATAAGGCGGATCCGCTATTCGAACGAGCAATCCTTCACGACTGCCTCATTACTCACAGGGATGAAGGGTGTCTGCGTAGCAGCTGTCAAGCCGTGGCCGGCTCGACTCGGTGTTGCATTCGCTGATGATACTCGATGACACTCGCGGCTTGAAAGTTTGGATCACTGCCAGAGGCTACCGTTCAACTGATGCGAGGACGATGATCCAGTGGGTTTTCCCGTTTGCCAAGAAGAATACTGACAGGTAACTTCACGTTGATCTGTATGTAGTGAACGGCGTTCTTGTTTGGCCTGCATCTCGGTCGGAGCATCTTCACCAGAGGTTTGGTTGAAAGCGATCTTGACCTCGAAAGCACGGCTTTGAAATGCCTCCCCATTCCAGCCCGACGAGCTAATCATCGCACATAACATCAATCCTATCGAGGTGCGGGAACATCTCGCGCCGTGGTCATGTCATCACATTCAAGTGTCTCGTTATGGCTCGACGAAATCATCATGTATGAGGTAAGCTGTTGCAGCAAGCACTGAGAGGCATAACAGACTTCGTCTCGATCTACATGCATTTGAATAACAATGTTGAAATGACTGCTGAGTTTCGTTGTTCTCGAAACTTTTGTGGCTCTGCTCACATCCATGGACGCGATGTGGATTTGACTATGCTACTATGCAACGCGAGACTATGTGCACATCACAACTGCACGAGAACTACGGAATTATGACAAGGTGATAGGCACCAACTGGCCACACACCTGGCTGTGTATGGTTCTCTTTGATGGTGCAAAGGATATTGTCTACGCCGCATCTCACCTTTCATCGTCAAGACATCGTAGAGAAATGGGACTATCCGGAAGCCAACAAAAGCGTACCTGCCTAAATGGGTATGCGCGGTGAAAATCGCCGTCTTTGAAGCTTCACAGACACAACCGCCAATCCATCAAAGCTCTCCCTTTAGGAGGGCCTTCGTCGAATTTGTTCCACAAGCAAAAAGAGAGCTGCTGGAAACCAGACGAGAAGCTTGCGTTCAGGCGTTTTTCCTTCTTCGGCGTGTCAGCCATCAACATCATTAAGAATGTCTCTCGTTCCACCCTTCACAGAGGAGACCGCTCGAGCCAAGGTCAAAAAAGCGCAAGATCTTTGGAATTCTCAAAACCCAGAAGCAGTCGCTAAAGCATATACCGAAGACACTGTCTGGCGTAACCGCTCGACATTTCTGCGAGGCCACGAAGATGTAAAGTCCTTTCTAACCGCGAAATGGGACAAGGAGAAAAACTACACGCTCCGGAAGGAACTATTTGCCTTTTCTGGGAACAAAATTGCAGTGCAATTTTGGTACGAGTACCAAGATGCCCACGACGAAATGAAATGGAAGAGATGTTACGGCCTCGAGGATTGGACCTTTGCCGAAGATGGACGTATGAAGAAGAGACAAATGAGCGGGAATGACGTTCAGATTGACCAAGAACAAAGGTGGTTCAAAGACGGCATTGACATCAATGCTATTGAGATCGGTGAGGAGCACTGGTGAGTAGGCCAGAAGCTATACATCAATTCGACCACGTTTCCTTTATCACCTACCGTGAACGAGTGAAAGCAATCTGCTCTGCAAGTGTCGAAAGCACGCTCATGATCGCTCTCTCGAATGTCTGCATCAGTGACCGCTGATGAATGAAGCCATCATGAATCCTCCGCTCAAAGATCACGATCGCCAGCTACAATACTCGGGCACCCTGTTGCATTTGAAGAATTCCGCAATACTCGAATCATCTTAGACCCCGTCTGTCCTGGCTGGCTGCGCCTCGAAAAGGCCGGCTGTGTTGAGATCTGAGAATCGAGCGGGATCTGTTTCACGGGCTTTTCGATCTCTCCGATTCGCGGTCGACCGATACGATCTTTTGAAAAGTAACGACGGTATGCTGGGGATCCAGGGTGAGACTCTCGAAATGCGGCCAGCATGAAGACAGGCGTCTCTAGTCGTGATTCTAAGGACGGCGGCTCTGTCCGTCCATCGACAAATCCGCAATGCCAGAGTGTGTGATTTCGATGATCTCGTCTCGAGTTGTGATACGACAGCGGCGAATTCGATCATGGTGGGAGCCTGGCAACATAATTAGCTTCAAAGGGCTGTCGAGACTGGCGGCGGGAGGTGTTGTGTCTGCGTCATGTCCTTGCTGTTAATGGCCGTCGCTTCGGACTAATTGTATCCGATCATCTGGCCCGCAGCGGTCGATCGTCACAGAATCGTTCTTCATGCTGCGCGACTGATCTCTTGTATCAGCGCGGCGCCCTGGATGGTGGGACGGAGGTGTGCCAGCCACGTGCCCAATCGGCGATGTGGCTCACGATGACATCCGGCAAATCTTCCGTCTTCGTCGTCGCAAAGCCTTCAGGGCTTCCATCTAATTTCTTCTTGGGCGAATGACGACTTCGTGACGTCCAACTACGCATGTATTAAGTTTTTCCGACGCAAAGGATTTAATTCCGACTGTAATCGTGCAAAGGCCCATGTACCCTGCATTATTGCCTTCAAAGGTTCCAGCGATTGCTGACGCGAACGATCTTTGCTAGAGATCTCCTTTGCATTGCCGATGCTGACGCAAAGTTCCAATTACAGAGCGGAAGAGGCTACTCGCATTTTAAAATCGCCTAATCTGCGCTTCGAATGCAAATAAACGAAGATGCTGCAGGTTGTCCTATGCTCGGGCTGTGATCAAGAAAGTTTGGAAGATCAGAGAGGTCGGAGAATGTGCGTTCCGGTGATGAGTCGTGTCCGATCGGGTGGGATTCACACTGGCGGGAGCTAACCATAGATGCAGCATCATTCGAGCTTGAACTCTGGCCATGTGCACCACTCGGATCAGACATCATTACTACAGTACTGTACCTGGCATCACAATTTCGATGTCAATCGGGATAACAGCAATGGTCGACGGAACAAAATGACCCGAATTAGCGCGTAAGAGGTCGCTTGCATATAACGAGTTCAACGGCAACCTTTGGAAGTTCTTGCGCCAAACTCAACATACAGTAGTGCCTGGGCGGCACGTACCTAAGACATCCAATAACGCGCGATACTTCCACTCGGGTGTCCAACCAGTACGTGACAGAAGTCGGTCGCGGCAGGCACTGTTCCGAATGTCTAGTGCTACCTGCATGAATTTCAATCATGAATTGACAGCCGCCGACCAAATGAAGACGCCCCTCAAGAGTACAAATGGTGTGAGCTCTCGAAGCAAGTCCCCCACTGGTGCACCAGTTTGCATATATTGCACCGCGGCGTGTGCATTTACTCCTCAGAGATCTAAAATTTACGGTTGACGGCATGTAATTGTTAATGACGAACTTCACACAAATATATCACATAATAAGGAATGTCAGAAGTATGGAATTTCCGACAAATGTGGCTGCGACAACAATCATGCGAGATTTAGGAGCGACAATACGATCGGTGATCTTTCGATGTCACCAGGTCAGAACAACTCGTTTCGACTTGTGAGGTTGGTTTTCTGAACAACGATGCTGGGTCCAGACCCCTATCACCAGTGCTGCGGTACAATCAGCCGGAGCTGTACCGCACACATTTAATTTCGGGTTTCGTTTCGCAAAGAGTCTGGACTGTTCGCCGCAATTGACGCGTCTTGTCGTGCGGTATGATTCACGATACGGCGGATTGACTACCTTGCGTTTGTTCTGGAGTGCCTTGGAGATGGGACTGATGAGGAGGGAAATTGCCGGCTTCTGTGTCAATGTTGTCTAAAAACTAGTTGAATTACCTATACAGTTGATGAAGATACGCTCCACTCAGCCCTGGAGTGGAGGACGTGTGCGTGTAGCGATCATGGTCGGCCTGAGGCAGTATCCCGCGTTCAACGGGTAGAGTCCAAGGGTGGTACTGCTGTATGTAGTAGACCCGCACAGATCCATCGAAGATGAGCTCTCGATCCCGACGTCAAGTCTTGGCGGTCATGAGCATCGAAGACCAGCACGGCGCAATCGTGAGCACAAGCGCCAGACAACACACACGCGCGATCAGTCTGCGATCTCTCTCGATGGCTTCCGTTTCAATCGTCCTTTTGCCCACGAACGGCGATCGTGAGGAATTCGCGGCCTGTCGTGAACGCGGCCGGCCTGTCTACTCGTGGTGTCGCTGCTGCCGATGAGTAGTGCTGGGTCTACTGACCACGATCAAGGAATTGTCATTGCATCACACACCTACCTCATCGCTACCTCATGAACCTCTTTGGAGCCGGTCACCTCGTGCCCACTATGGCTCGTTCGCCCTGAACTCGGCATGTCGCTTGCAGATCTCCGTCTGTGACCGCATCTCACCCGTGTGATCTCGATTGAGGCCGATTTCTTCTCCGATATGGTGAAGGCCTGTCGCTCGTTCTGAACCCTTCGACCTTCACCATATTGCGGCCCATTCAGTAGCCGGCGTCTCACCCGCTGCCTTGGACGAACCATTTACATTTCCAACAAAAAGCACCACCCAAGCGTCGACGAATATCGCAGAAACTTACGACATTCTGTATTTCCTTGGCAATCGAGCGCCTACACATATCCGCGTATGAAGTGCTCGAATAAGTGTGACGCTCTCGTCGAGTCCTCTCACGATCATATCTGCCATGGCTTCCAAGGATAGACAGCCAGTCATCGCAGTGGCGAAGCGTACTGAAAACGACAGCGCGACGACGCATCGACGCCCGCCACCACACCACTCATTATCACTTCTTCACTCGAAGCGGCGGAACTCCCCGAATGATAGCGACTCGTCGCGGAAGAGCCAACACCCCAGCGGGAGCGATGGCACAGATTCTCCCTCCAGTCTCCGGCCAGGAAAAGAGAGCTCTGGTGGCGAGAGCAGCAACGCCGACAAATGGTTCGACAAATCCAACAATGAAGTGCAGGAGCATTCTACCTCATTCGCCGACGATGAACCTCCATTCTTCATGCCGCAGTCCTCTTCTTCAGAAACTCCCCCAGAGGTCGCAGCCGCACGGCGCCAACATTTTGCAAGGCATGGCGGCGACGCCGGCTCCTTGCCAAGGCGCGCAGACATGTTGCGCATTGGCACGGAGGGAAGCAGTACCGATGAATATAGAGGAGTGATCGATGACCTGACGATTGAGAATAAGAGGTTAAAGCGGCGTTTAAAGAGAGCAGAACGATATGTGGACTCGCATCTGAAGCATGAAAAGTTGTTCGAGGTACGAACAAGTGGGTTGCACGGTGCTCACAAACGGGAGTTGGAGCAGATTCTCAAGAGTTTCGCCGAGCGTATAGATACATACACTTCGCTACCCGTGTCACATTCGGGAGCACTGGCCGCCCCAATCTCGGATTCCGCATATCAATCGAACTCATTCTCGGGACCAACATTCGCTGGGTCCGGCTCTCGCACCATGGCTCGTTCCGATCAGGTGGCTCGTCCTGATCAGGTGGCTCGTCCCGATCAGAATCCAGGATCTCGAGGTGTCAGCATCATGAAATTCTTGCGCAACATTCCAGAGTCCCAGACAAACCACAGGGATCCAACTCTCATGTCTGACCGTGAGAAGAAGGAGGTCGTCATCGACAAGCTCGAGGAGATCTTTCTTGGACGCATTGCCTCCGGTGGACGACATCTGCATCTTTTGCAGCAACAAGAAGTTTCAGATCTTGCGGGTCAGGAGGATCGGGATGCTACATATGGATACAATCTGCACACTCGCTCGGAAGGTCCTCGCGAAGCACATATGCTTCCTCGAGGAGCTGCAGGCACTGGCTCCGGTGGGCACGACTTGACGAGACCAACCGTTGGGTCGGCACTCAATACGAGCGGTTATGATGACGGCGATCCATCGGAGAGAGCAATGCCGGAACAACGACCAACAAAACCCCTCGACCTCGACCCACAGCGCGCCCAAAACCCTATGGAGAACGTTCGATACATTTCGCATTTGGGTTTCTCTCCAATCGACTTAAATTCGAGGACACCCAAGGGCGAGGATCACGGGTGGATATATCTCAATGTTCTAACAAACATGGCTCAGCTTCACAGTCTCAACGTGACGACTGATTTCATGCGCAAAGCACTGGCAGAATACACGTCCAAATTTGAGCTGTCGGACTGCGGCCGAAAAGTACGATGGGTTGGCTCGACCTCAGCAAGTCGGAGTGGGGCTGAGTCAACGAGCACTCGGGCTGGGCTGGATACTCCAAACACCTACAGTCCTCGGAAACGCCAGAGGCGAGCTGGTGGCCGCTCGAATGCATCGGGAACCTTGCGATCTCAGACAAATGAATTTGAATATACACCCCTCCTGGTGCAGCGTCATAGTTCCGACGGTACCGATAGCACGTCCTCGGACAGCGACAGCGATAGTGTTTTCTCCCAGCCTCCCGCTCTACAGAATGGCGACTCATCTGCGATGACTAGTTCGGGGATGGCTACAGGTTTGCATGGTGCCACTCAAGTCATACCCCAAAAGAAACGGAAGGTCCAGGACGATGGTCCCATCATTTTCTACAAGACATCTCGATTCATCACCGATCTCAGCGGCGAGCAGTATCCTCTCGAGGACTATCCGCTCGGACCTCCTTACTATCCTGCTAGCGGCGTGCCTGTCGGTGCTCCCCGGCAGTCTGAAGGACCGGGGCCTGAGAAACGCGGTCCATTGATGACCGCTAAATTACCGGAGCCCATGGACCTCAGCGACAATCCGATCCCGGCTTCTGAGGAGCTGTCCTTCCCGTCACAATCTTCCTCAGCGTCTGAGACGGATAACATAAAGCCTGTAGAACTTGAAGTCACTGGCATTGGTGGTGTTTGGCCTGCTGACAATTTCGCGATTGCCGTCCGAAGCTGCCACGTTGCGGTCGAGGACGCGACGAAACACGACCAAACCATTTCGAAAATCATTCCACCAAAATTCGCTAAGCTTCTGGACTCCGAGCGAGCACAGCGTCCAGCCACACCCCTGCACCAGCACCGCGTCATCTCATTGCGCCGCAAAGATCTACCTCCCTCGGAACTGCCTCCAGCGCTAAATTTCATGTCTGCTGACGATGGCTCTGACGAAGATGAATCTGGCGGAGAAGACGAGTCGGATGAGCTGCGTTGGGAGCGACCCATATCCGACGGGTGCGGACCATCAGCCGCACTCCAACCACTGCACGCGCCATACGGATCCTCTGACGATGAAGACGAGGACGAGGATATGGACGACAATGACGACGACAGCCGCATCGACATGCTGGCCACCGCTCGCCAGATTGACCCGGAAGGCATTCGACGCATGGAGCTGGCATATGATGCGGGTGTCACCGAGCGTCTAGCCGAGGAGATTCCTGCAGGAAGCAGTGCAGCGACCGCGGGTGGCGGAAGCGGGAACAACAGTCCTGTTCATGTAAAAAGTCCGTCGAGTTCCGCCACGGATGCTAAAATGAAGCAAGCAGGAAGGAAGGTGAAGAATCAGGCATCGACAGCGACAGCGACGATGACCTCGTCGTCCTGAGTACAATAGTAATAATGTAGAGGAAGTGCCACCATGAGGCGTTCCATGTTTGTAATGCATCGATTAGGCACGGCCCACTTCTGAAATCATAGATCACCCACGCCTCGAAGACACTTTAACGTCCTGTGAGGCGTCCTGGTATGTTGGCCGTGTCCCGCCGCTGAAATGTGCGGATTGGGGACTGGAGTAAGGCTGAAACCCTAATCACTCCATCGCAAAAGCGAGTAGTGCCCACCCAGGTGTGCAGTAGTGGTAGTGATATTGCTCGGAGGAAGGGTTTCATCTTGCTGAATCCCTTGGTCCGCGGCACGTCACTAGTCTAGGAAGATCGCACAAACGTGCATCTTGAGAGGAGCTCTAAACAAGCAGGGAACGCGGTCTCACTTGTCACCATTGTACTGCGAGCCGCATCGCGTCGGTCGTTGCCACTGCTTCTGTTCAGGGAACTCGTGTTTCTTGCAAAGATTCTCTTTCCTTAGTGCCGGTGACATCAGGATCTTCCAGAACTTCACTCTGTCGACGGAATTCAAGTTGGCCTACTATGAATTTGCCATGATAGAAGAGCATTTCTCGTGACCGTGACGTCGCTTTAAAGTTCAATTGATGCTTGCCGAGCGCTCGCACAACCATCTCGAACGCCTACAGAATGGACTCGCATACCCTTTCAGAGGATTCTTCGCCCTCACATTATACACCCAATGCGGACGACCCTGGTCCTGTGCCGCCTCCCTCCGAGGTCAACGAGTTTCTGAGGAAGAAGCGCAAGGCTCGTGAGCACAAAGCGTGTTATCCGTGTCGATTGCGCAAAGTGAGGTGAGCATGTTCAGGCCAACGTCACGCCCATATCCATGGTCGACGGCATGGACGGCTATCAGCTTATATCAAGAGATGTCGAATGAGAACTAACCAGAATTGACCCCCTTGAAGATGCGACCTTACACGCCCTTGTAAGACCTGCCGCGACCGAGATCATCCCGAGGCTTGCAGCTACCATCCTCCCAATAAGCGGCCCGCTGCAGAGAATCCTCACGATGGGCTAGTCCCGAGGTCTGTGGCGGAGACAAAATCATCCAGCGCCGTGACGTTGTCTAGGAGTGACTTTGACGTATTGTGTCAGAAGCTGAGCAATCTGGAGGAATCAATCACTGATCTTCGGCGCGAGGTGCGATCGATACAAGAAGCGAATGCTGCTGCTTCACTCGGCACGGATCAGCGCCAAGCAAGAGAGCAGCCGCATGACGAACGTACTGATGCGCGGCGTCAATCACACACTGATCGCCATGGTCTCCATACCAAGAACGAATCGGTAAGTCCTTCTGAAGCATGCATCCGTTACATCCACACAAGTCCATTAACAGTGCGGGACATCAGGGTGAGATTGTGCATTTCGGTGGAGACTCGATCCCAGCACTTTTATTTGGTCTGGGCCAGGAATCACCGGAAACCAATGATGTTCAGCAACCAATACTACAGGAGTATCTGGGCAAAAACGTTTTGCCTTTATTCGGCCTGGATAATGAATCTGCAACTTATCCATTCGTCGATTTATGGGGTCTTCCTCATGGTTCCATCGAGCGCGCAAAGAAGCTAGCAAACGTGCTGCCTCTAAATTCGCAAATGGAAAAATTCTACGAAACTTATCGGGATGTCAGCCATATCATCTACCCTGGAGTGGCAGACATTGAACGTTTTGGCTTGGAGGTCACTCAATTCGTCGCTGATCGAGACAAACGTGCTTCCAAAGATGAAGGCATCGACGAGACCATCATCTACGGGAAGAGTTTCCATTGGCTTGCTTTGCTGTTCGCCGTCATGGCTGCTGGCGCACAATCGGTCGAGAACATGGGGCGGAGGGAGAGGCAGCTGACCTCCAGTGTATACGGTATGTCGCTTCCTCATCTCCGAACCTCGTACGATCACTCTGCGGTGGTTATTTGTGTGCTAACTCACATGTCACCAGTATGCTGCAGTTTTGAGTGCCTACGTTTCACCAACTTCATAGCTCAGCCCAGCGTTCACCACATCCAGGCTCTTTCGCTCATCGGATTTGTGCTTTCCAACAACATGGTATTGGGTCCCATTGTCGTGGCAAAATCGGAACATTTTCACTGACGCGGTAACAGAATGCCGGCATCGCCTGGTCGCTCTTGGGTTTGACTATTCGTCTCGCCCAAGGACTTGGCTTACACCAGGTTTGCCCACCACGTATCCCAGCAGAAGTGGTTCATTTCCGATCCAAAATATGGTGGGCGATCATCTGGCAGGATAGTCTTCTCAGCACAAGCTATGATCGGATCGGCATGCTCGATACAAGCACTCGCGACATGCCACAGAAATTCGGTGCGGTCGGTGCTTACCATGGTGCCATGTACCGCCTTAGCCAAATTGCCACGACGATCATTCGCAATCGCGCAGCGCCCGTAGAACCGCGGCTACAGATTTCCCGAATCCACGCCCATCGAGATTCGATCGCCCAAATCATCGCGGAAGCTTCGCCACATCTTCGCGACTCGAGACAGTGCTCGAGCAAGAGGGAGGCAATCGAGCACTGGGGCCTCTACATGCACTCGTCATACGTCCTTTCCGAACTCTTCCGTCCAGCCATCGGTCGCGCAGCATCGAATGCCGGGACGGAGATCGCGCAGCTTTTCAGGCAACCCTGTGTCGAAAGTCTGATCGACACGGTTGACGCCTACATAGGTTTGAACGGCGTGACCTTCTATGCTCAACAGTCGTGGGGTGCGATCCATCGTGGCCTCAGTTCTGCCCTCCTTCTCGGCATCCTAGGCGAGCACAGGCGGCGCCAGCGCGTCATGGATATGATCGCACGCTTGGTGAATCTCATGAATGAGATCATCTCGAGCAGAGACCGGAACGAATTATCTTCGCCCATGGAGAGGGGAATCCGGGCTTTGAAACGATTCCTCGTCGAAGCGGAATCGTCCTCAAAGCTCGACTCGACTCACTCCAGTCACTCGCAAATGCAAGCCCAGGCGGCTGGCGCCTCTTCGTTGTTCTCACCACCTGAGACTTTAAGAAGGTCGGACAGTTTTTCCATGTCTTCACCGGGTACAGATTCTTCGCCTCATTCAGTATTGAACATGATTCTTTGGGGCGAAGGGGATCTATCTTAGACAAGGCCTCCTCCACTTAAATGCCTACGGCTGTGTAATCAGACCTATCAAACGCGCGTGACAATGGGCATCAGACTAGCATGTACGATTCAAGGTCTGTTCCCGGCATCACGACACCTTTGTTGCTCATGAAGAAATTTTGAACATAGATAAGCAGGCTGGCTGCTGGAAATACTCAAGCTAAAGTACACATGATTATGCTCGCTGGTGTGGGCACGCCGAAGCAACACCGAGCGATGCAGAATCTCACGAAATAATGAGCGAGCGATAAACATCGTCAGATGATACGTACATCCTGTACGACCGTGTCAGCAAGGCCAAAATTCGTCTTCCAGTGCAATGATGATCTTAGTGGATGCATAATCTGGCAAGCTTTCACACGAATTTCCGAGTGCTCTCGTCGCGTCCATAGCCCGTTTCCTGAAGAAAGCAAACAATGATGAGAGCAGCCGGCTGCGGAATAATGCCGCAGCCATCGAGCTTGAGAACCCTTCCGCTTCCTTCACGCAATTTGTGCTCAAGTTGCGGTGGCGTGCGATCTGGGGATCTGCGCCCTAGGTTCATAGATCGTTCTAGGCCTGGTCAATGGTGACAGCTGCTGTATGGCACCTGGTACTCGACGCCGGGATGCTGTTGACTGGCCCTACGCGACTTGGGGAGTGATGGTGCCTAACCACCTCCACGAGCGTAGGGGTGATAGCCACGGGCACCGCCGCGGCCGCCTCCTCGGTAGTTAGCTCCAGGCCTGCCGGCGTTCTTTGGGCCTGTGGGGGCATTGGCGGGCGCATTAGGCGGCTGTTGACCTGGTTGTTGCTGTTTAGGCCCGACACTGGCACGGCCGCCGCGGCCGCCGAAGCTGCCTCCACGTCCGCCGCCAGCTTGGCTGCCCGGACCTTGCATGCCGGCGGGAGCGGGGACGTCATCGTACATGCCGTCCCAGGTGTTCTGATTTGAGAAATTCTGCTGCTGCATTCGAGCCATCTGTTGTCGCTCGTACTTCTGTCGTTCGAAGTTCATCTGTTCTTGAGGATTGAAGCCTGACCCTCGTCCAGCCTGACCGTCGTTGGGACTTCCCTGTCCACCTGGCATGGGGGAGCCGCCGTCGCCCATGCTGCCCTGATAGCCAGGCATATTGGCCATCTGCTGCATCTGCTGCATCATCGCTGGATTCATGTTGCCACCTTGTTGTTGAGCGGCCATCATTTGCTGCATCATTGGATTTTGCATGCCACCCATCATGTTGCCACCCATATTGTTGGCAGCAGACATCATGCTGAAATATTGCTGCATTCGTTGCCAGTAAGCCGCCATCATAGCTGGCGTCATGGCTGCTCCATTATTCTCGCCTCCAGGGGGTGCGGCTTGAGTGTTTTGGTTGAAGGTACTTCCCTGGTTGCCACCGAACTGTTGTCCGCCTGCTCCTCTGCCAGCGCCTCTTCCAAACCCGCGCGGGTTGGCACTCTCTTCCTCGCCGATCTTCCCACGAGGCTGCGCACGCTTAACCTCGATGGGTTTGTTCAGAATTGCGAGCGGTCCCTCTAGTGTTCGCTCGACGGCAAGCTCACTATCGAAAGTGACAAACCCGAATCCTCGAGGACGGCCTGTTTCCTTGTCCATCATGAGTGTAGCATCGAGTACACGGCCAAACTGGTTGAAGAAGTTCTTGAAGTCTGCTTCGGTCGCTTCCTGACTGACACCGCCAACGAAAATCTTTGCTGTTTTTTCCTGCTCGTCCCGCGGGATGGCACGTTTGGGATCGATCTGTGAGCGTCGTTAGGGCGTGCTCAGATAGATTGTGTCACAGAATGAGATCTCAAACTCACCAGCTTGCCGTCAAGCGAGTGCTCTTTGACCATGACTGTGTTGACTGTTTTCGGGTCTTTGAAAGTGAGAAATCCAAAGCCGCGAGAGCGACCAGTAGCACCATCACGCATGACGGTACACTCAGTGACCTCGCCAAATTGCGAGAAATAGTCCTTGAGAGATTCTGGAATGGATGTCAGGCACAATTCGATATTACGCGATATTTCGGAAGAAAGCCTTACGGTCGGTGGTTTCCCAATTTAGGCCTCCGATGAACATTTTCCTACGCAAACGTGCATCAGTAAAGGACTCCTGGTGTAAAAGCCGGCACACATAACAGGAACATTGCTGCCAGCGCATGACGGTCGTGTGGCTGTGGGTGTCGCCCCGATGCAAAAGCCATTGCGGCACTGTGAGCCTTCCCACAATGCTTCAAAGGGGCCGGAACATTCACCGAGCAAGCGTTGCACGTGAGAGACTTTCTTCGGAGTGGAGCAGCTGGAGTTTCGATTGCATGCCAGAGAAGATGCAGCTGACAGCGAGGAGAGGCACGACTTGGTTTCCAACGTGGCGAGTTACGCAGCATAGGACTCAAGAACGAACTTGTCAACTTTGCCCCATTCATGCCAGCAGCAGGACGTTTGAGTAGCACTAGCATTCAACAAGACGCTGTCCATCATCCAAGTTTGAGCTTGATGCGAAAGAAGCCATCGCAAGCCTTAAGCATTATCGTAGAGTACTGTGGCTGATTGCATGCATTTCTTTGCTTGGCTGCTCGCATGCGTTTAGACGCAGCGAGGCAGGCTGGCGGCATGACACTATCGGCTATCTCGTTTGCTCTCTTTCTCAGCTGTCTGATCTCTGTGCTATGGTGCTAGAAGTGCCAGTATATCGTAGCTACTTGTGCTTCTGAGCTGTCCTCAATGTGCTGGCAACGGCTTGCTTATCCACGGGTATACACCGAGGTTGGACAATGTCCCAACAACAGATGCGCCATCAAGCTATCCACCACCCTCCACCTTTGCGCTAATGAGCGAGAAATTAACTCGAAAGAGCAGTAGACATTGCCTGACTGCGCTGCGGTGCTCGTCTGTAAGCCAACTCGAGCGACGTCCTGCTGCTGAGCATTGCCGAGCGTGGTCCCAAGCATAGTCATTCCCGGATCTCTCACAGACAAGCAGGTGCTTCAACAGAGCGCCACGGCTGTCGAACTCCGCCTGCAAAGCAAGGCGGCCAGTATCAACGGTCATCTCGGATTCTCCAGCGCCTGGCAATCAGGATGCCACGGCCATCTGCCGGCATAAACTCCGCATGTGAAAGTCGACGAGCGCACATTGAGGTTAGAGCCGTCATGCTTTGGGACTTACCTTTTCACACGAGACCGATACCGGCCAAAGAGAAACAATGACCACATACTGAAAAGGACTTACCCGTCTTCCTTCATTCCAATGAGGCGTTCTTCGGGTGGCGCATCGTTACTGTAACCACCGCTGTGCTGCCCCTCGTCCATCATATGTTCCATGCCATTATTTGTATGCAAATGCTGCTGCTGTTGCAAGTCGTTCTGGGTGTTGTCATAGCCGGCGTAATTTGTGTTGGCCGACGCGTCGGCCGATTCTGGATGGTCGTTGATGGCTATGTCTGCACGTGGTGCACTCTCTTCGGTTTTTGGCGCAACTGCTGGAACAGCGTCCTCATCTCCGTCGTAGCTGGGCTGGGTCAATTCGATTCTCCGATGTCAGAAGCTCATGTACGTACAGATCAGCAAAGAGGTCCTCGTCGACATCGGGGTCAGCCATCTTTGCGATCGAATTTGATCGACTGCGCGCCCAAGTCCGAAGGAGATGTGTTGCTGTCAAGCAGGTGAGAATCCGATGATGCGCGCCACAAATCTGCAATGAATGCAATTGATGCTTGGAGGAGAAAAGGACGGGCGGATCGTGTCGCTGTTGAGAAGATTGGATGAACTTTGAAGTGAGACGGTAGTTTGTGCTGCTGCTCCTACTCCTACTGTACACACCCTCATACAGTATGGAATGAGGGTGGAACAGCCGCGTGCACAGACGACGGATACATTGCGAGCCGTCCCAGAAGCTTGCGGTCTCACCTTCTCCGCACATGACGCTGGATGGATGATGGTCATTATGCAATGGGGCTTGCCGCTTGTTACTTGCCCACACAACTGTATGATGGATGTAGTAGGTCTTTGCCGCTGTTGGTCACCCTCTCCTCACACTCAGACACCATCATGAACTTCAGAAAACCGTCTCAACAGGCGCGTGCTGTACTCCGTCCTTGAGTAGCAAAATGTCGTCGCCTGCTAACTTGCTCAACAGGAGATGGTTCAGGTCGGTTCGTTGCCTCGATCAATGCGACTGCGGAGCTTTGCTGGGCTAACATGGATTTATGGACATACACAGACCGAACTGAGTGAGTCGCATGAGCACCACAAACATTCTTCATAGCTGAACATAAATCCCTACAGAGCAGCTTCACCTTTCTGGCGATCTGGTTCATCGACGAACAAGAAGGAAGGCAGCAACAACCATGGGCCCGCCAAGCGTGCACCGTCTCCAACAGAGCAACGCAAGATTGTCGGCGCAGCGTATTCGCATGCGGACATCCTGAAGCTCGACACCTTGTAATGATTCTCCTCCTCGCTCGCCCTCTCAGTGCCGCTCTCCCGCTGACCATATTGGAGATCTCTCTCGAACGACCAACGTCCTCGGACACCGCCCACGAACGCACGTGGTATCACGTCATCAACGCCGGGACACACATCATCAACACCACCGTTTCGTCGAGCAGTATCAAGTAATGTCGCAGCCGAATCGAACAGCCACTGGACAACCGCAGGTGCTGAGACAGCCGAGAAATTGTATTACGATGAGGACGAGGACGAATTTGGTCTACCTAGCATCGCCAGCATGCGAAGGAAAGGGAAACGTTTGACAAGCCGGAACAGCTCTTTGACAACGAGTCTGCATGCCTTCGGCAGCGACACTTTCCTGCCAGCAAGCAACACGAAAGGAAGTGGAGCTCCTTCGCCTGGGTGGACAGTTGACAATGGCGATGTGTCAGAAGAGCGAGCAATACCGAGTTACCCTTCCGCAAAGCATTCCTCTGAAGGCCAGAAGATCTTACGACCACAATACAAGGACATTCTCCGCGACCCTGCGAACAGTCTTCATCTTATCTCACATCCACCTGTTCCTCCTGGTGCATCTGCCAAAGAAATCGAAGCTCAGTCGTCGAGAGTTACGCGCATCAACAAATTCAAGCGAATACTGCAATCCTCATCAATATCACTCGCAGATCTACGATCGTCTGCCTGGTCAGGCCTACCGAGCGAAGTACGTGCGATGAGCTGGCAGCTCCTTCTCGGCTACCTCCCAACTAATTCAGAGCGACGTGTTGCGACGCTCGAGAGGAAACGAAAGGAGTATCTGGACGGTGTACGGCAAGCGTTTGATCGTGGGAATCCGACATCTCCTTTGGGCAATGCTGTCCCATCTCCGTCCCTGGCTCGAAGTCGCGCTCGTGGCCTTGATGAGGTCGTCTGGCATCAGATCAGCATTGACGTACCACGGACAAATCCTCATCTTGAGTTATATGGTTACGAGGCAACGCAGAGGTCACTAGAACGTATTTTGTATGTTTGGGCCATTAGGCACCCAGCTAGCGGATACGTTCAAGGTATCAACGACCTCGTGACACCATTTTGGCAGGTGTTCCTAGGACAGTATATCACGGATCCTGACGTGGAGTTCGGCATGGACCCGGGCCAGCTCCCAAAGGCTGTTTTAGATGCGGTGGAAGCGGACAGCTTTTGGTGCTTGACCAAGCTTCTGGACGGCATACAGGACAACTATATTCACGCACAACCGGGCATTCAACGTCAGGTGTCTGCCTTGAGAGATCTAACATCAAGAATAGACGAGTCGTTGGCCAAGCATATGGAGAACGAAGGCGTCGAATTTATCCAATTTAGTTTTCGGTGGATGAATTGTCTGCTGATGAGGGAGATAAGTGTGAAGAACACGGTCAGAATGTGGGACACATACCTCGTAAGTTACCCTCTCGATGGCATCGCTCTGTCTTTGCCGGCCATTGACCACTTTCCAGGCCGAGGATCAAGGCTTTTCGGAGTTCCATCTCTACGTGTGCGCCGCTTTCCTGGTGAAATGGTCGGAGAAGCTTCAGCGGATGGACTTTCAGGAGATCATGATGTTCCTGCAATCATTACCCACCAAGGACTGGACGGAAAAGGACATCGAATTGTTGCTGAGCGAGGCGTTCATCTGGCAGAGCTTGTTCAAGGGAAGCAAGGCACATGTCAGGCAAACAAGCGGCGGCAACAGCGGCGTGCTTAACCTTTGACCACAGCCATATACTGCATATTTGGTGGGTGTCAGGCCGCCCCTCGTGGTCATTTGGGCATACTACCACATCGTTCAGACGCAACATGGTTATAGGACATGCTTGCCACGCCGGACAAATAATGAATTCATGAAGAAAGCATGTGGAGATGCTTCAACCTTGTTGCAGGAACGCAGTGTCCTTCTCGGTGAGGTATATCAACCCTTCCTTGGGAGGCGAGAATTGTCTCAATTTGACGCCAGCTTCGGCGAATATCCTTGCCGCTGCGTCATCCATGTAATAGCTCTGGCTGAACACTACTTCCGTGATGCCGACTTGCACTATTTTGATGGTGCACGTTAAGCAGGGACATGTATTGCAGTATAGAACTGCTCCATCACCCACGCGCTCCCGCCCAGCTTCGAGTAGAGCGTTTTCTTCTGCGTGGAGGCACAGGCAAGCGCTCAGATCCGAACCGCCTGCAGACACTCCTTGCGCACCTCGGCCATTGCATCGGGGACAGCCGCCTTCGTTGCAATTCGTAATGTTTCGAGGAGTTCCATTGTAGCCCGTGGACATGACTCGCTTCTCTCGCACTAGCACACAGCCTACCTGTCTCCGCATACAATTACTGCGACGCGCAGCGAGCGACGCTAAAGTCATGAAATAGTGATCCCATGTTGGTCGCAGCCTACTCTGGTCTGTAAGGTCCAGCGCATCCAGTGTAGACCATAGTTGCTTGATGGTTGTACTGGAATTTATGAGCTTGATCTGAGCCTGCGATGCTACCGATACCAGCCCAGAGGAGGCAGAATAGAGGTGCTCGTCATTGCGAAGCACAAACTGTTCGAGGGTCGGCGGAGGCAACTCGGCGTCAACGCATCTCCTGCGGAATCGTTCCCATCGGAGGGATATGGGTGCGTCAACGTGGACCAAAATGAAGAATGGTCTGCGGGAGAGGGCATCGACCACGCTGCCGTTATGGATTGATGTGGTGACGAAATTGCTCTGCCAGCTTTTGGTAGCGTAGTCAAGTAACTCCGTGATACTCGAGAACGTTGTTCCGTATTCTTTATTCGGTTCCGGTACGTTGGTTTCTGAGGCAGATTTCTCTACGCTCGGTGTTGCTGCGTCCCGGACGAGCGTCAACACCTGAAAGTCATGTTGTTGAACCAGATATTGCAGCACGGATTGCTTTCCAGCGCAAATACCTGAGTCGTGTAAGCTTGGATTCCGTCTGTAGAACTCAACGGAGTCATTTACCACCGCAGATTCCGATCAGCATATCGGTGGGACAGAAAATTGAGATTGCACGGGTTTGAGGGTATTAAATCTGGTGTTGCTAAATTCAGCGCGCCGATGCACGAGGACTGTTGGCGGAGGGCTGCCAGAGTGCACAGTGCCTAAGTGTCTGGGTGCCTAAGTGTCTGGGTGCCTAGGTGCCTGGGTGCCTGGGCGTCTGGTTTCTGTGTTAGGGTCGAAATAGGGTTGGGGTTGGGGCACATTTTTCCTTGACGACTGTGCCTTCTCTTCACAATGCATCTATAGATGTCATTATTGTATCTCTTCCCGATGGTGTTATATTTTGGATATGAAATTATCCTATCATGTAGTTCGACTGCTTGTATATTTTTCGCGGCATAATTAGAGACGTCAGTGGATAATGTGCATAGTTCTCGGTGTTTTTAACCAATGACACATATCTTGCTGTGGTTCATGTATCTATATCATTTTGAGATGCAATGTTCGACTTTTGGATCCACATATACATCTCTAATCAGAGGCCATGTACACACGACAATAAACAGTATATATATGGTATGGTACCAAGGTATCATCAAGTCAATGAGTCCCACTCGAACAGATCAGGCAAGTTTACTAGCTGCTGCAATGAAGCCATCCTCCTCCTTGGAGACCCAAAAATCGACATAATCAACACCGGATTCAGGAATGGGCTCTTGTGCCCTATCTACGAAAAGTGTTCGCAAGCCATTGGATTTCGCATGCTTCAGATCGTCGAGGTGAGCTGCAACCATGCAACACTCCTCTGGCCGTAGACCTAGCCTTTCCGCACCACCCAGATAAACCTTTGGATTTGGCTTGTATGCTTGAAACATATCGGCGGCCATGATGTGCTTGAAATCCATGTCGGCAAACTTGACCAGATCCTTCATGAGTGCAAGGTTTCCATTGCTCAGTGTGGATGTGATGAATTTCTCGTTGAACAGGCGGATACCGGCCGGGGTATCCGTCCATGGGTCAAGGTAATGCCATGTCAATGACAGTTCTCGGAGCTGCCCATCATCAAAGAGCGAGCCATGAGCGTTACCAGCAGCCAATAGACCGTCCTTGGTGAGGAGCTCGAGCAGAGAATCGAAGTGATGCTCATCGACGGTCTTGAACGTGGCGGTGGGGTTCAAGGCAAGCTCGCGGGTGAAAGCCTTGTATGTTGACCGCCACGCATGCGTAAAGTCGCCCCAGCCATCTTTACACTGTAGAACATTGGAGAAACATCAGTAATTCTCACACCGCATGTTGGCGACAGGAGACAAACCAGTTGATTCGCCTTCTCGCGAACTCCGACATCAAGGTCCGTCCGTGTCTCGAGTGAACGAGTTGCGGCTGTTGACAGGGCCCTTGTCACCGTCGAATGCCAATCGACACAGGTTCCAAACACATCGAAGAGAAGCGCCTTGATAGGCGTTTGATCAGACGTCATTTTGAGCGGCCAAGTGATGAAGTTGTTGAACGAGCGGTCAATACAGCTCTATTCATGGATTATCCCAGAAGGGACAACCATCTTATATATCTATCCCGCAATCTCGAACGCCCTACAAGGCCCATTTACAGAAAGACCACAAGATGAATCACGATGAGTAGACTTATCCGTAGCGAGAGCTCTCATCTCCGACCATCGCACACTCCATCAAGCCTCATTGCTGTGCAGGTCGTGTTGTCGTCCGTGTATTGGATTGTTGTTCATCAATAGGTAGGTCGTTGCCCCACAGCGTCGGCATAACACCGGGCGTGATCTAGGATGTTGTGTCGGTCATACACCGATCGTTTTCAACGACATCCATCGTCACGTCGGGACATTGTCCACCTAGCATGATGCTTCTCTGCCTTGCAGGTCGCGTGGTCGTCGTATTGTCTACGAATGGTGTAGTCCAGGGTATGGCGGGGGATTTGTAGCGGGACAAACGCGGTGGTCACAGCGTCGACACAACACTTCAGAGCCGGACTGAGTACGCGTCAGACAGTAAACAGATCGCGACGCGCTGCAGCGCATAGCAGGAAACCGAATCGAAAGAACAGAGAAGATATAGCGGAAGGAGCAAGATGTTGTGATGTAGTTTTATTCATTCATGCAGTTCCATGACTGCTTCAAAGCGCTTGAGCCGGTATACTACACAGCAATCAAAAAATCAAAAAGCCTGACCGAGAGCGGCCTGCCAGTGAACACCCAATCCCATACGCGCCATCCATCGCCAGCTGCTGCCCAAAGAAGAAAAGTGCCGCAGCACTCTGCTGGTGGACCTCCCAAAAGTTCATCATAAAAACATGCAAGGTGGTATCAAAAGAAGTGGAAGCGACACGCTTAACCACCGAAACCGTAAAGGGTGCGGCCTTGTCGCTTGAGAGCGTAGACAACGTCGAGAGATGTGACGGTCTTGCGCTTGGCGTGCTCGGTGTAGGTAACGGCGTCACGGATGACACCCTCAAGGAAGGTCTTGAGAACACCGCGAGTCTCCTCGTAGATCACTGAAAGGAAGAAATGTCAGACGCTGAATCGTGTTGATCATGGAGATGTCAGAAGATGCTTACTGGCAGAGATACGCTTGACACCACCACGACGTGCGAGACGTCGGATAGCGGGCTTGGTGATACCCTGGATGTTGTCGCGCAAGATCTTTCGGTGGCGCTTGGCACCACCCTTTCCGAGACCCTTGCCACCCTTGCCGCCTGATGATGAAGTCAGTAAAGATGTTGGAGAAGATGTAAATGCTTGAAGGCAGTGGATACTCACGTCCAGTCATTTTGATTGAGGTGTTGAGGAGTGTTTGAGAAGGTGTTGGTTGATTGTATGGATAGAGCTGATGATGTAGCTGTGAATGGATGGCTGATGTGGGGAATTAGAAGTTGGAAGAGGTGCCGCGACGAGAGTATTTGAGGACTCCAGCGCGAACGTGTCAGTCTTGTTGTGATTAGCGAAAGCGGGAAAGCGCGACTTGCGCTAAGCCGAATTCGCTAATCAATCTTTGGCTGTTGCGTTCCATGTGCAATCACGAGCGCACGGCCCAGCTTTGGACTTTGTTGATTGTGGCGGTAGACGTTCACGCGCGCGTTGGAACAGGCAGGTACGGCTGGGGAAGATTGATCTGACTGCTGCACCTGCACAAGCCCCCTCGTACTTATTCCCACCTCTCCGCTCCACTTTCTACTTCTCACTCATCACAGCCAAACATCATCATCCACAACATCCTCCACAACATCCTCCACAAATCACATCACTCAAAATGGCTCGCACCAAGCAAACTGCCCGTAAGTCATCACTCAAACACCTTCATGGTCTTGACATTGCTCGACATGATCGCCACACATCGGCACCGTCGCGTCTCACTGGCCTCCGCGCCTTTGCGACCGTCGGCTGCCTTGTATGACCTCATCGGACAATTCAAGAACATCACTTCATCCGTCAACAATATACTAACGACACAATCACAGGCAAGTCCACTGGTGGCAAGGCCCCGCGTAAGCAGCTCGCCTCCAAGGCTGCCCGCAAGTCTGCACCATCGACCGGTGGTGTCAAGAAGCCTCACCGTTACAAGCCCGGTACCGTCGCTCTCCGTGAGATTCGTCGCTACCAGAAGTCCACCGAGCTCCTCATCCGAAAGCTCCCCTTCCAGCGTCTCGTCCGTGAAATCGCACAAGACTTCAAGTCCGACCTCCGCTTCCAGAGCTCTGCCATCGGCGCTCTCCAGGAGTCCGTCGAGGCTTACCTCGTCTCCCTCTTCGAGGACACCAACTTGTGCGCCATCCACGCCAAGCGTGTCACCATCCAGTCCAAGGACATCCAGCTCGCCCGCCGTCTCCGAGGCGAGCGTTCTTAGATGGCAATTTTCTTCATTACGACATGATACCCACCTCGACCTCCTCAGCACGGGCTGATGTGATGGGCGGTGGTTTCTTGGCTGTTTCTTCAAGTCAACAGGGCGTTTGGGTTCGAGTGTTTATTCATCAATTGGGTGGGATCAGAGATATCACAAGGTGCACCGGCGAGAAAAGGTGACCAATCATGCTATGTATCATAATGACAATGATGCAAAGGCATTTGCCTGCTTCAAAAACTTCATCATGCTCCCGTTTCCTCTGTTGTCTTCCGCTGTGCTGTGCCGCTTAGGATTTGTGAGAGTATGACTCCTCACCGCCACCCGCTTTGGCATATACAAATTGAGGGTCCAGCTCCGCCGCATGTGTGTCACGTCTCCTCAGCGGTGTAGGCAGCCCTGGCGTTCCGGTGCAGGTCCTCACCTGCCCGCTGGACAAGCATGGGCACTCCAGAGCTGTGCATCAATACACCCGGGCTTGAATACATTAAGCCGTCGACGGTGATACACGTGCAGACAGATGCGATAAAATACCGTATTATCTCACGCAAATTTATATAATTCCTCTGCACATTGTCAGCAATGAACTGCGGTAATAAGTTACCATGTCACTTCCGCAGGTCAGAGCCATTCTCGGCTACAAGCATCAGCCGTCCCTTGGGCTGAGCTCGGGGTATAATAAGACCGCAGACCCTTTGAAATGCCTCACAACCTCGAGCATTCTTCAGAAAGAATCAATACTCCCGCACACCTTTTCTGAAATCATGGCACACTCAAGGTGTCATCTTTTGTCCAAGTACAAATAGACAGACCCAATCATGCGGGAAATATTTCTTTAAGAATCGAACATGAGTTTCCAATACTTTGCCGGGCGAGCAACTTTGCGCCGACTCCACCAGACCGTGCAGCAGAATATATTCCGGCGACATCGCCTAAATTTTCGCCATGAATCCACCAAATCCAATACAACGACATCTCCACCAAATGCATCCGCTGGCGGAGGCACTGCTGGCAGTGCGGGCAAGAGCGCGGAGTTCACAGGGTCGTATTGGGCATGGTTTGAACCGATCAAAGTTCCATTTCGCACATACAGCGCCATGCAAAAGCGCAGTCCGCTCATGACACAGCTGGACACAACTTTAATCATATACTTCCTGGGCGACCTCTCGGCACAATCGGTGCAGAGCAGCTTCTTCTCCGAGGCGAAGTACGAGCCCATCCGAGCAGTGCGTGCCATGATCATTGGTGGACTCATGAGCATCCCGGGCTACAAGTGGTTTCTCTGGCTCGGCCGCAATTTCAATTACCCGTCCCATTTGCTCAGCCTGTCGGTCAAAATCCTGATCAGTCAGTGCATGTTCACGCCATTGTTCAATTCATACTTCTTCGGAATGCAGAGTCTGCTCAGCGGGAGCACACTCACCGAGGCTTGGGAGCGGATTCGAATGACCGTACCGGTCTCGTGGATGAACAGTTGGAAGCTGTGGCCGGCCGTCACGGCATTCTCCTTTACATTCATCGCACCGCACAATCGGAGCGTGTTCGCTGGTTGCATAGCAATCTTCTGGCAGACTTATCTGAGCTGGCTCAATCGCACTGCTGAGCTTGCAGAGCGAGAGTCCAAGAGCATGACTGCGGCCGCAGGCGTGCCGAAGGCACTGGAACGAGCAGTAAAGATATGATACAGCCGGAGGACACCATATATTTTTGTTATCATCATTGAACGCTTAGAGGACATTTTGACATTTAGAGGTTATTAAGACCAAGATATCACTGTCAGGACGGTACAGGAAAAAGCGAACGTCAGGAGACTCATCCACTTCTTCAGCGAGTACGCGAGCGAAACATTATGCGGACATGACAGTCAGTGTCTAGTCCAGCTATCGTGAGATTTTCGATGTGCCCAGCTCACGAGTCGCGAATGTGGACCAAGTGTAATCAAAAACAAAGGTACCTAGGTATGCTCATGTTATCTCGTCGGGCTGCAACGAACATAACCTCGACGAGATGATGCTGTGTGTGCCTGCTCGTAGAACTTTTGTGCATGTGGTTCGAACACTTCAGCATCGTATGAGATGTCGTGTTTTCCGACGATTTTCACATCAGTCTACAGCGTAAGTACAAGAGACAAGATATGTGCTAATTGAATGGGCGCATTGGCAACACACAGTACACGTGGTGAGATGTGTTTAGGAAGGAGCTGCAGTGGAGTGTACCAAGGTAGTTGTCGGTGCCTCGCGATCTGGGAAAATAGTTGTGAAAAGGTTGCGACGCCTGGGAAATTTGCTGGCTGCGCACCTGCATGTGTGGTACAAAACAACTACTGCAATTGTTAGTATAATAATAATGGCAGTCTTCAATGTGCACCTGCATGGTGCCTAATTGATCGAGGCACGCGTTGGTGGCGATCCAGGGAACGCGACGCGTCGCATCACAGACACCTTTGATTCTATCACAAAAACACACAAGTAGTCGTCATCGACGAAAGCGTGTGCGCGAGTCAACTCCAGCAGGAACCTCCAAGATGTCACGATGGCATTTCGCGGCGTGCCAATGGAGAGCAACCAACATCTAGATGTTTCCGATGAGGACTTCGGATCAGACATAGACGCTGACATCTGGGACACGGTGCTTTCGCAGATCGAAAATCAGCCACTCAGTGAAATCGCAATCACTGATTTGGAAGAAGATCTAAACCACGGAAATGCTACATCAAGCCAAGTCCGCGCATTGCGCGTTGCGCATGTCCCGCAGCAAACCAATACCCGACTTCCAGATCTCGAGGATATCATGGAGGATATCCAGGGTTCTTCGCCTCCATTATCGGTTCAGGTGTCTAATGACGGGCACCCGATCGAACCAAGCATCCCAGGTAGGCCACCATTGGTTTTAGTTGGGGGGTGCTGTGAGACTAACAGGCTGACTCCAGCGATTGATAGCTGTTAAGACCAGTGAGAGAGAAGATCAGTCCAATTCATCGGACCCGAAACCGCAAGAAGTAGAACCTACCAGCACCAAGGCTCGTGGTAAATCGGTGGCCTCTGGATCTACCAGAAGGCCCAAAGTACAGCACTCGGCGGATACGAACGCTGAGTTTCTCGAACAGCCTTTGTCGATTGATCCTGAACAAGACACTCAATCGCCGCTGGAACGCTTCCGGAGCCCACCGAAAAAAGCTTTATCGGTGACAGATATCATCTCGCCTGCGTGGTGCGAACTACAATATTGGTACTCGCTCACAAGGTATGGACGGGTCCGTCAAACACCAGCGATGAAGCAGGGAACCAAGATCCACAAGAAAAAGGAACGTGAGGTGTACACAGAAGTCCCTGTTGAGGTAGCCAGTGCCGAAGACAAATTTGGGCTCAGATTGTGGAACATGATCGTTGGATTACGAACTCTAAGAACGACCGGGCTGACGCGCGAGCTCGGGGTTTTCGGCATCATTGAAGGAGAGGTCATCATTGGTATCATAGATGAGCTCACGCGGACCTGCCCAGATGAGGAAGCGGAGGCATCCATTCGCGGTGTGGCGGAAGGTCTCAACAACACAGCTCAATCCTCTGACAGGAAGGCAAAGTCGCATCTGAGCAAAGGAATCGTCAACCAGCCCACGATGGCCGAATTTTTTGCGAACCGTGCACAAGACGGCAGTACGAATCATGATCAATCGCGTGCCGGCTTCGGTTCTCTTCCGGATGATCGAACATCCATATACCTGGTCGATATCAAGACGAGAAAAGCAAAGTCTCTTCCGAGGGCAACAGACATGCGACCAACCCGAATGCAATTGATGCTTTATCATCGTCTGTTGGCCGATCTTGCTCGTGGTGAAGTAGATCCGGACCATTTATTCGACAGATACAAGCTCGACAAAGATTCTGTCTTTTCCGACACATTTATTGCCTCCCTAAACAATCTCGATTCGGGAGCAGGCTACGACCAATCTTACGACGATGACGAAGATCCACCGGTCGATGCCGTGACTGAACTTTTAGCCCACAACACCCTCGTCAAGCTATGGTCCCTCATGGTTTCCGAAGTCGCAAAGACATTTCCCGACGGAACACTATCGCCGATGTTAACAGCCGAATATCGAGCATCTACAAGCGGCGAAGTCATCGGCAAGCACTCATTCCCGCTTCATACGGGTGAACTCAACGATTACGTGGCAAGCGAGATGCAATGGTGGCGCGGCGAACGGCCAGCCCGAGGCGTCGAGGTCGCAGAGGCGTCGAGGTGCGGCATATGCGAGTTTGCGGACAGTTGCTCCTGGAGAAAGGCCAAGCTCGCGCAAGCGACGACATCAGCAAAGTCCAAACGGGCCGCAAAACCTAGTGCCGACGAAAGCATCGCTTGAGTGACGCTAAAGTGTCACCCGAATACCGCCATTATTGGCACGAGGACCCTGAAGTCTATGAGCGTTGTCATGGCCATGACGATGATCGAATGGCGACCGTAGCAGTATGTTGCCGAGGCGAGAGATTCGTGAACATCTCCGACATGTAACCCACGATGTTCCAATCCCAATAGACGTCCGTACTTTGATACAATCACCCCAGGGTTACCTATTAATTCTTAGGGTTGCTTGATATCATCAACGATCTATCATTTATTCCTGAATCGTTTCACGGTTCGAATCTTCCGACATCGTCGACCTCCTGCAGCAAACGCGACGATGTGATGATGGAATGCGTGGGAAAGGTCGCCATTTTATCGAGGGTGCGGACGTTCATCAACGTCAAACCGGAAGGTAGTCACCCAAGATCAGCTTCAGTTTCGCGTTGACACCGAGAATCGCCTGGACGACACGTGCCAATCTTCACTCCCCTTCACGCGAAGGCATGATTCCAACATCAATGCATGTATTGATTTATTTTACAGGCTCAATCTACAGTCTAGTGTCGTGCGTCGCTCTGGGGAAAAAAACCGATAGAAGAAAGTAAAGCCCAAAAACAGCCTAATGACCAAAACCCCACAAGCCAACGATTTGCGTCCGGCGACATGCACAATCCGCTCAACAAAACCGACGACAAAAACTCCAATGATGATCTGACCTGCAGGGTATACACAACGAGCCATTGATCGAAGAAGCCAATCCAAACAGAGAAAGCCATCATCAGATCATCCACTCTGCGAGCGTGACGGTCCGCTGAGGCTCCAGCCAGTACCATCCCAGTAAAGGCCCGCCGTATAGTCCTGACTGGAATCGACCGGGGCGTTATTCATGGCCGTGGCCTCGGCGAGCCACGCCTGCATGGACTTGCATTTCCCGCTCGCAATGTGCGCGTCGAGGTTGCTCTTCCTGCTGAATTGGTGGTGGCAGCCGGGACACTGGGCGCGGCTGCCTCCGCTGCGTTCGCGGATGTGTCGGCGGTAGTTCTCCGCGCAGGAGAATGTTCGGCCGTTGCAGCCGTGCTCCCAACACCGCGGCAGGGATTGATCGGAGGTTACCGTGCGCGCCCGTTCGAGGGATGGTCTTTGGGAGTGCTGCGACGAGGATCTGCTGGGCGCGAGGGACGGGTTGGGTTGGTAATATTCGGGCGTCTGCGCTTGTTGGATTGTGCCCTCGGGGGTGTACATGATCCAGGAAGGTGAACTGGAGAGGGTACGTGGTATCTCGTGCTCCTGGATCCGAGGCTGGATGGGCTGATAGCGAGAAGGTCGGCGCTCTTGTTGTGCAGTCTCGGACGCAGCGAGAGCGGCCTCCTGCCTGGCTTGATGGTAGCCAAGCGCTGCAGCGTGCTGATATTGCTGCGGGACAGGCAGTGCCATTTGTCGTTGATACTGATGATCTTCCTCGCTGAGTCCGGTGGAGTTTGTAGTGGCGCTGATATGATGAGGGGGAGAGACCATGTTTCTTAAGGACCGATCTTGATATGTTGGAATGGAACTGATGCGAGCTTGGGTTGTGCTAAAATGTCCATCCAGCGGCGATCCAAGATACATTTATCTACCACAGAGTTGGAGGTAGACCCAGCTGTATCTTGAGGCCCATCATCATGATCACCAACGTCTACGAGGCCTCGATGAGTTGGTCAGGAAATATGACTTGGTGGCCTGGTTATATCGGGGTGGTGACCAACCAACATTCTGCCGATGTAATCCTTTCCACCAAGAACCTTATGCCAATGCTTGCCACCAATCTCGACCAACATTACGTCCCTTTGACTGACGAGACAGCATTTCGAGATGGGGGATTAGCCGCCAGCACTGCGCGGTACGTCAACGCAGGCGAGCGTGCATGAGCTAACACCCCATGCACGACTCGTCATTCGACCTTGGTCGATCGCAGGCTAAGATCGTCGGGGGCAGCAGGCTGCGGCGGAGGATGACCGCACGACCGCGCCCGATGCCGGTGCGCAAGCGGTCATGGTCCAAAAGCATACTTGTATCTGCGTACGTGCCTAGTCAGTGATAGACCAGATGGGTGGGTGTTGTGTATAGTAAGCCCTGGGTGTGGGCATGCAGTTGGTGTTCGCGTCCCTGATCCTTCTAGATCATCCGCAAGCTTAACCTTATTGCGACCCACGCTTGCCCTGTTGTGTTGGAAATCTTACCTGACGTGCCTGAGCACCTGGGCGGAATTCTGGGGGTGGTCAGCCGAGGCGCAGCCTGTTCGGCCGTGGAATGAGCGGCCCGGGCGGAATTCGTGACAACCGCAAGGTTTTGGTCCTATGAGCCTAGGAAGTTAGCTAGTAAATGTCGTGAGAAGACGGAAACCTGAGCGCGTCGTGTACATGGTAATCGATCGTCTGATTGACCGTCGATCCGATTGTCATGTATGTTCTGTTCCGCTCTGGGTGCGGAAATGACGGGTGTTCTTGGTCGATTTCCGGAGGCCGATCGGCTTGATGCCCCCGAATCTAGCGATGCACGGATTACATAAAACGGAATCATACCGCGCTTGAAAATACACTCATTACTACTGTACAGCTGCAATTTTGCAATTTCAAACATGTGCAATCCATTTGTCAAGTCCAGTCGGCCATACAGAAAGGATAACCCAAAGGAGCATTGATTGATGGAGAACACGCGTGCACGTCGTTGGTGTCGAGCATTGTGCAGCGAATAAGGCTACAAGCCCTGTGGAGAACGTTCTGCTGCGTATATCTTGTACCTACTGTAGTATGGTCGAGCTACAGTAGCGCACATAATCCACATGTTGGTGGTGGCTATTTTTATCCGTCATAACCGACTACATACCTACCTAGGTAGGTATCTTGTTGTTATATATTTCGGGTAGTCACTCCAAAATTCCCTCTTTGGGTTATTTCTGCTACCATTCCGACTGTGTCGTAAGTCTCTCTCTCAGGCACACGTAAGCCGTTGGTATACATTCTGCAGTATCAGGGATCTGAGTCTTATTTGACATGTCATCGTCAAGGGTTGTCTGATCGCCGTCCATTCACGACTCATTGTCTGCTCTCGGTGTGCTCACGTGACAGGATATCCATGGCTTCGCAGAGTCTGCGGTCTGAACATGAGTAGGGTCTCGAGGTGAGGACACGGGCGAACTACCATGGCCTATATTAGTATGCATGTCTGTCCGGACATGTGTCGACCTAGCTACGTGGGCACACAGGCAGGTCCTTCCTCGTGATCATAGCGTAAGACGATGATGCTCACCATTCCCGGGCTTGTTGGTGGTGCGTTGGTTTCGCTAAACATGTAAGCAGAGGGTGGGGGCCGATAAGATGGTGATACTAATGACCCATGGTGACAAATGCCACTTTGAGACCACACAGGGCGCGCAATTGAGCAGCACCCACGACATCGTCTAATCATGAGGATTACGTCTGCCGAAATCCTTGACTAACACAACGCAGCGAAGGCAGCTGCCGGACAAACGAAGTTGCAGGACATGCCACGCATATCATCTCACGTGGCACACGCTCTAAAGGAACCATCGAGTACTGCTTTGGAATGCTTCACCGCTGCCTTTCAAATCTCAACGAAGATCAGTGCGAACCGGAGCACTTTCCGAATGCGAGTAACCCATTCCCGGGCAACGTTTCTGCACGCCAAATCGCTCGATGGTGGGGCTGCTCTGGGAGATGACTGCTTGAGAGGAAGATGAGAAGCATATGACCGGATGACTACCACTTCTCTCGATGAGGAAGGTGATGATGAATCGTGAGTAGAGAGCCATTCCTACTTGCCTCTTGATTGTGAGCTTGTGACTCGGGGCTTCACTGGCAGCTTTTGATAGGTCATTTGATCGCCACATGTGTCCGTGGCGTGTTAGTTAAGCGAGCGATCAACCATAACTCGGCCTCTGAGCCAACCATCTCGATTGTGGCATGCTCACCACGAACCTATCACCTCCATGTAGTTCAATCCTGCATATTTGGCTTTCGTTGTCGTGGCCGGTATTCCTTACGGAGAGGCTCCCCGAGACTTCAAGCTATATTTAAGCACCGTGCGTCAGCAGCCAAATGGATCTTGGCTCACACCATGGAGCGACTTCAACAGATTCTCCCCGGAGAACAGACATAAAAAGTAGATGTGGTCGTCCATGGAGGATGAGCCTGTAGGAGCACGGCGATTCGCTCGGAGGGGCCTGTGCTACCTGTCCTTGGTGCCAACTCAACTTCGGCGTGTCCCCACTCAAGAAACATGTCACTCCGGCATTAATTGGCGAGGATTCGCACAGGGCATTTCGGCCATCTCCGTGGCTGAAACTTTGGCGTATCATCATAGCAATGAAAAAGTTTACTGGACTGCACCTTACGTGGCACTGAAATCTGACACCGAGCCGTGGCTACTATTTTGTAAGCATGGCATTGTCATCCGATTTGACGACATGTCTATAACACTACATCAGGCCACCCGCGAAGAGATCTTGCTGCCTGGAGGCTCTCATTTGTCGTGAGGAGCATGCAGACCGGAAAAACCATTCGTCAGCACTAGAAATCATGACGACGCTCGAGGGCCTGATAAATATCCTCGTCATGCGGGTTCCAGAAGCAGCAAATCTTCCACGGAGATGATGTATCGAACGAATTGCGTGTGGATGAGTATAGCGATGAGGACCTGACGAGCCCTCTCCGATCGGTGCGGCATCGTCAGATACACGAGAAATGATCTTGGAGCTTGCTCGACGTACAGCATCGCATACGTCACGACCGTCGACAAGACGTCCAACGCATCACGTTCACATGCCAGCAAACACGTCAGCCGAAGGGAGTGTGAGTCATCGCGAGCTGGATGTTGAGGCGAAGGCCAGCAGACGTGCGTTCGACAAAAACGGGCTTCTCCGATTCTCCGCGAGTCTCCTGTGTGGCCTTACATTCGAAACGTTCAACAAAGGCGGCTCCTGATCTTGCCCAGCCCGTGTGCAGACCTTTTATTGCCGGGTTCTATAGTAGAAGCTCAATGTTAGAGTATACATTCTGAGGTTGCACCTGTTGTTTGCTTCGCCTCTTCAACAGGCAGTATTCTCCCCATACCCGCCTATACTTTGCGGGAATGAACGGCGCGTTCGGGATCCACCCGAGCCTGCCAATGATGCCGGTTGAAGCATTATCAAGGTATGGTAGGCATTTGACCTTCTCCCAAGTCTGCTCGTCCTGGATGTAGCTCGGTTCAAGTGCTGTAGACTGTGTGCTTGGTAAGTGTGAATCGACGAGGAAGGTGCACCGTTTGACATCGGTGTATTTGCCGATGTCTTCGCGATTCTCATCATTCATTCCCGGCGGGGAGAGCCATGTGCCGGAAAACGGACCAAATCCTTCTCGCGCCTCCGAGAACTCCCCCGGGAGCAGGCCGGAAAATTCGCTCTTGATAAATTTGGCTCGGATGCCCTCTGGCAACAAGAAGTGTGACGGGAATCGGTACCATTCCTTGCCGAGACAGACCAGGTCTCCCTGATGTGCCACACCGGGCTCGTGCAGCGGCTTGTAGATAGAGAGTGGTGCACTGTATGCCTCAAACGTGCCATATGTGCGCCAAGCAAAGAATGTATTGGCGGCAAAGACAAAAGCCAATATGATGCCAAGCCGCAACTGGACAGGTATCCGACTCACTAGATCTTGTGGGCTTGTAGACCCCATGTTCGCGAGAATGATGTTGAAAGCGACAGCAGCATTCAGCGCAATTGCTGGATACGCCGGATACATGAAACGTTCTTCCTTATGTGGCTGCAGAGTGAAAATGGCAAGCCAGAGATAGAAAGGACTCAGGAAGATCACACCTCGCAGGTAACTTGATTTAGTCGCGACCCTGCCTCGGGTGATCTTCTGGAGGACCAAAAGTGGTAGGCTGAGTAGAGCGAGCGGCAGCCAGAAATGGAAGTTGAGGAACAGGTTGCGCAGATAGAAATGCCATGGCTCAGTGCCGTACAAATCGGGACCCTTGTTGCTGAAGACATTGTACTTGACAATGTTGAGCGGCACAAGTTCAAACTTGTTGTAGAAGAAGCAATCGATGACCACTTGGGAAGCCAAGACCAAGCCCGCCCGTACACAGCCGTCGAGCACGCGTTGCACAAGCTTTTGCCTGCCCTGCTGGTCGCTCAACCAAGCCAACAACAGCTCTTCAATCAGAAATGGTGCGGCCAAGATGACGGCAAACGGCCATCCGAGACAGGCTCCGACCCCAAAGCACCAAATCCCCTGTGCGGTCCGTAACCCGCCTCGCCAATCAAGGAAGGCAGCCATGCCCAATATGACGAAATACATGGCGAAACTACTTGGCAAGTAGGCAATGCTCGCATGATACATGCCGGGAGAAGTCGCAGTGATGAGGAGATAGAGCATGGCTACCCGGCCATTCAAGGTTGTTGTGATCTTCGAAAACAACCGGGCTTCACATAATGCGCATACGAAGCCGAGGACGATCCTAAGGAAGTAGAACTCGACTACCTTGGTGCTTGTCAAGAATGGAAAGAGCCTCACTAAGGGTAGAATGACCGCATGGCTTCCGGCGTATGCCCATGATCGAATGGCAAACTCCGGAGCATATTCCCAGGTCTGAAATCCATGGCCTTGAGTCAGGTAGTGTGTTGGTTCCCAATAATTGAAGACTTCATCACAGTCCTGGATTGGACTGTAAAGTGCAGCAATGATATGGCTGGCGAAGAAGATATAGAAAGCAATTATTGGCTCGACATTTGCTGAAGCCGGACTCTCTTGTCGCTTGGCCCTGTGTTCGACACGTTTGAGTGCTTACATCCGGCAAAGCATTGACGTGTGGACACTCACGATGCACCGCTTGAGGCCTTCTCAGGTTGTTTCCCAGTCTTGTATGTCTTCGGTGGCACGACAAACCGAGGCTTTGTCCCCGGAGCGCGTACACTCGGTGAAGACATTGTGCCGTGTTGCGACGAATTGTCTTTGTAATAGCAAAGCCAACCTTGATATGCGAATAGACGTACGGTCGTTCAATAGGTGCTAGGAGAAAGCTAGCGGCACGGCTTGTGCCCGAGCGCCGGGCCGGCTCCGTGTGCTGCGTGGTGACGTTGGCGCATCTCTCCGAAATTCGTCTATATCTCGGAATTAAAGCCGCGATACAAAAAAAAGTTGCGGTATGAGAATCTGGCCGAAATTTCGCAACGATCTATTTCAACTGATGCATGAGTCCTTCAATTGACGGAATGAGCGATAGACCCGAAACGCAAGATACAATTGAAGCGAGACCAGCGAAACGCGCCCGACTCGAGGGTTCATTAGCGACATCAGCAGACACATTCGAAGAGATGGCAGACGAGGATGATTGGGACGACGTCTACGGCGAGGGAGGCCAACAACCAGACAATTCTATGGAGGTTGAGCCTGCTGGGGCTCCTCTAGAGCCGTCACGAAGCGTCAAAGGAGATGCCGATTCAGAGATGCCTGATGTGAATCAACCTTCGAAGGAACCGACATTCCAACCTCCTACATCACATGAGTCTGCGCCGCAGAGCCAAGCACAATCCAGTTCGACCAAATTGGAGATTAAAGAGGGAGATGCACAAATCCAGGGGGCAACCGAAACGCAGTCTAAAGACGCAGATGAGCTCGTCGCTCCGGTACCGCCTACACAGTCTACGGACGAGCAGTCTGCCATGGTGCTCGAGGAAACCTCTCAAGTGCACGCACCTAACGCCGATGGGTTGATCACAAGCGCCAACACGACGAGCTCAGACCTGGATTCCAAGATGGACGTTGGGCAGAATGAAATTCAGGACACCGCGCAGACCGCTGCCGACACCGAGCTTAACGCCGTGAAAGACGCAGACGCTCCACTGAAACCGAAGGATGATCCGGCATTCATAGCCGCAGCTGCAGCCCAGAAGGATAACAAGCAAGCGGAGTGGCAGTTTGACTCGTCAGATGCGGAATCATCTTCTGACTCGGATAGCACCGACTCGAGCGACGACGACGACGATAGTGAGGGCGGGTATGAATTACTCGATCCCATCACCGCCGCGAAAATGCTCATGTCTGGTGATGGCGATGACGACGAAGGCGAGAAAAGCAAGAGCCAAGGCAACTATCAGCCACGGACAACCAACGAGAAGCCGGAGGAGATTGTCCCGGTTCCCGACGTGGAGGTTACGTCTGACATGAAGATCACTTTCCTTGGAGCGGTGGAAAGAATCGTGGAGAATTTAATATTGGTCAAGGGAGCGACTCCAGGCGAGTACCAAGTCATCGAAAGCGGATCTGTCCTTTGTAAAGAAGATCGCAAAGTCATTGGAGCAGTCGCGGAGACGTTCGGAAGAGTTCAGGAGCCAATGTACAGCGTCATGTTCACCGCTCCTCAAGACATCAAGGACGCAGGCTTGGAATTCGGCACCAAGCTGTTCTACGTCGATAGCCACAGCACCTTCGTCTTCACACAACCATTACGAAACTTGAAGGGCACAGATGCATCGAACATACACGACGAAGAGGTGGCCGAGGATGAGCTGGAGTTTTCCGATGACGAGGTGGAAGCAGAGTTCAAGAGGCAGAGGAAGATGGCGAAGAAGGCTGGCCGCGGTGGATTTTCTCGCGGAGACTTTAACGACGGAGTAAGAATGCCACACCCATCGAATTCGGAAAGCGGTCCGTCGTACAACCGCGGCAATGATGCGCCGCCTCAGAGCTACGGAGGAGGGATGAGCTACGATGATGAGCCTGCAGATGAATTCTACATGCCCCTGAAGCGACCCGATAACCTCAGCCAACTGATGTCCGACGGGCCATCGAGACCACCGCAGCAGGCTTTCGATCGAGGTCGAGGTCGTGGCGGAAACCGTGGACGCGGACGAGGCGATCGCGGGAGGGGGCGAGGGGGTTTCGAGAACCGCGGTCAAAGGGGAGGCGGCAGAGGCGGTGCGGGGCCCTATCAAAGCAACAGCACCCAACCGCATCGTGGCAACGCCCAAAGTTTCCCAGATCGCCACAACACCCATTCGGACGCCCCCCGTCAAGAGAAACATTCCCTGCCCCCGAGACCCGTCGACCGACCGGAGACCAACCCCCCGGCCTTCCCGAATCAACATCCACACCCGCCCGCACCTCCCGCATCGACCTATCAGTTCAACGGCTATACCTTCCAATACGGCACGCAGCCCCCAGCCGCTGGTCCGCAACACCAGTACCCAGCAGGGACCTATCCTCCTGCCGCAATGCCCGCCGGGACCTCAGGGTACGCAGCCGCCGCGCCTCCCGGCTCATACGTGAACCCGGCCTTTGCAGCAGCGGCGGCGGCGGCGGCGTCACAAACGCACTACCCCCCGGCCGCGCAGCAACACGCTGCACAAGGCCCGGGCTATCCAGCATGGTCGCCGCCGCCGCCGCAGCAGCAACAGCATGCACAGCAGTATCAACAGCCCGCCGCGCAACAGCAGTATCCACCACAGCAGTATCCTCGATATCAATATCCCCCTGCCGCTGCGGCCGCACCGCCGACGGCTGCAGCAGCATCGTCATCCTCCCACCATCACCACCAACAACAACAACAGCCGCCCCAGCAATCACTTCCGCCCGACCTCAGTGAGATCTTGAAGAACCTGAGCGCCAAGCGATGAGGACGCGTGCCGGGATTTGTTATTTCAGAAAGGGAAACGAGCCCACTGATTTTTCCGGGCGATGTGGGTGAAAACATGTAGATTATAGCCGTAGCTCCCCCTTTCGCAGCAAAGGGGGGGAGGGGGTGGAAGAAAATAATCATCTAATAGATGTACCGGTGGCCCCCTTTTCTTCCACAATGGGGAAGAGGGATAGAAATCAAAGGATATTCGGATCTCGAAAATAAAATAGATAAGAGGGAAAAGATAGCTACATCAGAATCGGACGAGAGGAAGAGAAAAACAATGAAGCAAAACCACGGGGTTTTTCCAACCCCCGAAAAAAACCCGCCCCCCCTCCCCTTCCCTCCCTCCTCTAAGGAGCATTCCGCTCGCGGGGGAGATCCTCCAACCGGATCACCCCCGTCTCCTGCCCGCCGAAACCATGCGGATCCGCGGAAGAATCGGAGGGATCCTCCTGCCTTGCGCCATCCGAAGCCGACATCTTCCCGCCGACCGCCAGACAGATCTCTTCGAAGCGCCTGCCGGCGTTCACCGACGGGCGGTCCAGGAAGCGCTCGAACAGGCCGCCCACGATGAAATTGACGACGGTGGCGGGGGCCATGGACATGAGGTAGGCGGCGAAGAGGCGGGCGTGGGCGGCGCGCGGCTGCTCGGCCGCGGTCAGGGCCGGGTCCAGCCCCACCCAGCTCTTGTAGTGCCAGTCCAGCGGCTTGAGCCAGGCGTGCAGGAAGATGTGGCAGAGGTACAGGCCGAAGGAGATGCGGCCGAGGTACTGCACGAAGCGGGTCTCCATCAGCCGCCGCACCGGCGACTCGCCCGTGCCCATGAGCAGGGCCAGCCCCGCGAAGCTGAGGATGTACCGGTCCATCTGCCGCTGGAAGTACCAGCCCATCCACGCGATCGGCTGCGTGATCCAGTCGAAGCTCGGCCGCGATTCGATGTGGTAGTCGGCCGGGTCGTCCGGGTTGTGCACCATGCGGCCGCCGGGGAGGCCGGCGAGGTAGAAGCCGAAGAGGAAGACGGCGAAGAAGAAGGTGGAGCGCCAGCGGCCGAGGGTGGGCCGCCAGGGCTTCCGTCGCTTGGGGTCGCCGAGGGTGGGGAGGTGGGATCGTTCGGCTTTGAGGCCGGCCTCGTGGTCGATCTTGTAGTCGGCGTAGGACATGCCGAGGAGGAAGACGGCGGCGATCCAGTCGTCTTTGTGGAAGGCGGTCAGGATGATGAGGGTGGTGATGGCGAGGCGGACCCTGCGCGACCGCGTGCGGGAGAACATCAGGAGGGTGACGTAGACGACGAGGGAGCCCCAGTATTCCAGGGGGATGGTCCAGGAGATGCCGCCGTCGTATTTGTCGATGATCTTGTCCCATCGGTCGGGGTATCGTAACGGCATGAGGAGACGTGAGAACGAGAGGGCCCAGTTCTGGATCTCGAGGAATAGCGTCGGTGCGGAGTCATATCCGACCGGCTTGGGGAGGCCCATGCGGCAGACGATCATGAGGATGAATGTCTCGATGGCGACCGGCATGTAGAGTCGGATGCCCCGACGGAACACGGACGAGGACAGGGACGCCAGGATCTTCTCGTGCTGCTGCGTCCGGATCAGGGTCAAGACCTTGTACGACAGGGCGAAGCCGGAGATGGCGAAGAACAAGCACACGGCGCCGTCCCCGCTCGCGTAGAACGTGCGGATGAAAGGCGCGCGGTACCACGCAGGGTCGGTGAATTTGATGTTGCCCCATCCGAGCGACCGGTCGATCCAGCCATCATCGTAGTGGAAGATGAAGACCTCGAACGCGGCCAGGCCTCGCAGACCGTCCAACCAGGCCGTCGGGCGGAGTTTGATCCCGGGCTCGGGGTAGTTGAAGATCGCTCGGATCGTGCCGAAGAACCCCAAGCCATAGATCGTCCGCAGGAGGTTCGCCCAGGTGATGTAGATGAATGCCTTGAGCCCAGAGGCCCGGAGTCGCTGTCGCCAGCTGCCGTCGTTCTCGAAGGTGTCGTCGCCCAGTTCGATGTCGTGCATGAGACTGCGGCCCTCCCGCGCATCCAGCTCTTCCTCGTCTCTTTCGGGGAGATCATCCTGCCGTGCATAGCCATTGGATCCCGAGTGGTCGTAGCGGTGGAGGTCCGGTTCGACGGGGTCGCCGACTGCGTCCCGCCCTGACTTCCGCTCGCTGCCAAAATTGCTCATGACTGGATCGCGCTCGAGAGAGTCGGAAATGGCATACCGCTTCGAAGGAGGAGCGCAACGCACGGAGGATTGCGGCAGGTGGCGTGGAAGAGGAGGAGGATTGATTGCGTCGACGATGAGCTGGAGTTCTGGAGTAGTATGGACTGTATGTAATGTAGTAACAATAATTTAGTTCGACTCCGCAATTCGTTTCGTCTGTCCCCGGAGAGCGCGCGTGCTTCGGTGCCACCACCCCAATGCTGGTCCCTGGCGGAAGTTAATTGAAGCAGATTCTAGCCAAGATAGGAAAGGCGTGTGGAGGAGGAGCAAAGGTGCAGCAGCAGCTCGTTGGACTGTGAGGTAGATATCACTGTGAGATACCTAGGTCGATATCAATCAAGTATTATATAATAATCAACATCACTCTCTGTGCGGTAAAGGGTTTTGTTAGCAGCAAAACGTCTCGATCTCGTCTATCCTCATAGAGGAACTGTTCCACTTTCTATCTCTCTCTCTCCCCTGATCGTAATCGGTCTGCTGCGGCGAGAGAGAGGAGATGTGGAGAAGCGATGCCAGTGATGACTAATGACAGGTGACTAATGACTGATGACAAGCGGGACTCCCCGTTCCGAGGCTGCCCAGGTAGCTGGAGGTGATCTCTAAGGGTTCCAGGGTTTGGCTAGTTCTCGTCTCCATGGCCTCAGGCACCAACCCATTCACGTCGATGTTGTCAGTCACCGAGAGAGAATGACAGCCCGGGAGAGTATTGGAGTACTGGAAATATCTCTTGCAGCCCTTCAACTCCCCCCCTACCTCCTTCCCTCTGTGGAAAGGTCATCGTCGGCCATCATCATCAGCTATGTTATTATGATTATTATGATTACTCTACGGCGCCATCTGACTACAGTACATACAACCTCCTCCTCCTTCGCGACCGACATCGCTGCTATGTCAATCGTCGCCCGCCCGCCCCGCTTCGAGCCACCGTCGGTCCGTCTGTCCGTCAGTCAGTCAAGCAGTCAGGTGGCGAAGGCGGGCGCGCGCTTGTGGCCCTCTGGGTACATACATGAATAGCGTGTGTCCACGGGCACGATCGAGCGACCGCCCTGGCGATTCTTTTCCACTGATGATCAATGCCGCGTGGACGACGGGGCCAAGGAAAACATTTGTAGAGCGGTGATGATGAACCCTCTCTCTCTCTCTCTCTGTCTCTCGCGTGGCATCATGAGGCTCTCTCTCTCTCTCTTCTCTCATTGTTGCACTAGACAGAGCGGGGACGGATGAGGGACGAACGAACGAATGGGGTGGAGGATATTCCCTCCCATCACTGCGGCGTGCCCGGTTCTTGGGGCGTGCAGACGGAGCAGCAGCAGCAGCAGCAGCCGCATGACGATCACTACAGTAGACGGCGCATTCAATCATCGACCCAACGACCAACCGGCCGGTGGACGTCCCGTACTGGGTGGTCGTAGAGATGCTACAGTAATTATAAGTACTACGTTGACCGCCTTGGATTTTGTACTGTAATAAAGTCATCGGTGGATTTGACCTCCCCCTCCCCTCGCTCAGCCAGTCAGTCAGTCAGGAAGTCATGCTGGCCATTTTGGTTTCCCTTCGAGGGTTTCGAAGTCTGTCTGTCTGCTGATGAGTGAGCGAGCGAGCCAGCGAGCTGGGCTGGGAGGTCCGGTGAAGTCGCGAGTTTTCCCGGCACTGTGTGTAGGAAGATAGGTACTGTAGTCCATCCTGCTAGGAAGACGGCTTGTGGCGGGGGCGCGCCACACATGCACCTATATCAACGAGGCAGTTGTGGTGGAGCAATGCCATCGACGCAGTATTTGGGAGGGATTTGTGTGCGAGATGTTGTTGTTGAGCACAGTAGACCGTTTCCCTGCATGTACACGCGTGTTGGACGTGGATATGTGCTGCTTGTTTACCACTACTGTATCTGTATGTATGTACTGTACTGTACTGTACTCTCCTGTACGTCAGACAAGTTCCTGGAGAGAGGGAGAGAGATGAGAAAGGCGGGAGACGGCTGTGAGATGGGAAAGCTGGCGGGCGGGCGGTATGGTATGCACACCTGCATGCAATGCGGCCTGGGGAAGAGGGAGCCCAGATCCCCGCCAACGATGATTGAGCGAGAGGACGTACGTGGTGGCGGTGGTGGTGTTGACGATGATGTATATATCCATGCACATATGTGATCTCTCCAAGTTATTATTGTCGTCCTACGTGGCGGTCTTGTGTGTGTTTGGGCACCATTGTCGAGAGGTCCCCGTACAGCAGCATATGAACGTGTTATGACGAAAAGGTACGACGGTGCTTGATCGTACTATAGATACATTCCGTCCCATCGTAGAACATGAAATAGATCAACTATACGTACACGGCACGAAAACAGTAATACTGTAGGATGGCGCCAGGGACGTGACGGATGGCGTGAGATCCCCAATTGTCGCGGAGAAAAAGCGCACTCCCTCGTCCATGTCGATGCTGTGCGTGCAATTCGTGTTTCTTCCCTCTCTCTCCCCGGGTGTCCACCATCACCGACCTTGGGAGATCCATGGATGATGTGGCGGTGATGCTGATGCTGGTGCTGATATGCTCATGTTGCATGGATAGAGGAGGGATGACGGACGAGATCCCCAGCGATCGGATGCCAGCCGATCGCTCCGAAGACATCAGCCCTGCAGTGTCGTATCTCGACGAGGAAAGTGGATACGGTCCAGCGGTCTATCATTGCATCTGGCGATTCATGATAACAATCGATCAATCAATCGACCAATCAATCAATCTATCTATCTACCAATCCTAGACGCGTCGCGCCTCAACGATGCAGGTGATATCATCTCGCCCATTGCCAGCCATGGAACCCTTTTTCGAATCCTCCGACGATCCAATGAATGAGAGGATGGATGAGCGAGAGCCTTTGATGATACACCTGCACTTGCCGTGTACCGTCAGGTATATATTAGATTGTACATGCAAGATACATGTTTCCCTCCATGGAAATGATTCTCGCCCTGTCCTGTCCTGTCCGTCCCAACCGACCGAGATTTTGACCGACCGCCTCCTTTGATCACTCCCTCCTCCGCCTCTCTGTCCCCAATTATTGGCTGCCCGCGCCACAGAGAGAGCAAACAGACATTCACACTGGAGAGGATCGATGCATTGAGGCTGCTCTCCTCGAACCCATCCCCCCGGCCGCGTATCACTATTACAATTATGATTGTGATTATGATTATTATGATTATTATGATTATTATGATTATTATGATTATTATGATTGTTCCCTAGCCGGAGCCTCTCTCCTGGATATTATTACGTGATCGTGGGCGATCGCTCCCTGGGGCTTCCTTCAGCTGTGCCATCATCAACGCATCATCAACATTACTGCGGGAGAGTGTCACCACCAGACTTGATATGATACTCTCTTCCACAATCACGGCAGATCCCTAGGCACTGTAGTATAGCACAGAGTCGGATGAACCACCGTTTGATTGACGAACCCATCAAATCTGTCCTTTCAATAGTGCAGGTGGTGTCACGATCGTCACGTCACCTTGGACAATCGCCGCCCACGGGGTAGTGTTGACCCTCCAGCCTTCCCACCACCCTGACAGGCTAGCGCTGTACTGTATGTTACTGTATGTTACAGCCCTGGCGCAAAATGATAATAACTGAAGCTTCCATTCCCATCAAATCACAGGGTCATCACCCAGCTATCTCGCGCGGATACCTATCTCCGTTATCGCCCCCGACCATACCATACCAGACCATACCAGACCATACCATACCACTGGACAACAACAATACAGGAGTGGTGGTGCATACATACATACGTACATACATACTACATACACACATACACACAATACATACACATCATCACGTCTCTACACCCCAAAGCACACCATATTCCAGCACCAGCACCAGCACCTCCTTCTACTCCTCCATCCCTCCTGCTGCTGCTGCTGCTGCTGCTCCTCCATCCCCAGACCGATTAGATTAGCCCGCGTTGGCTCCATCTCGTCCCTCCCGCCAAATTCCTCACGCGTATTGCCCAACTCCATCCATCCCGCCCCGTACTGCAGGTCGACAGACACCCGGCCCACCGTCGTTGATCTGGCTTGTATCCGCGCTGGTGGTTCCGGTTCCGACTGAACGCTCTCCACCTCCACCATCATCATCATCATCACCCGCCCGTCGTCGCTTGGTCAACTGCCCGTCTTTCGCATCGCCCTCTTCACTCCCTTTCTCGTCTCCAGTTCACCGCCGTCGCCTCACTTTCGCCCTCGATCGCGGTGTCTCGTGACCCCCCCGCTGTCGCATGACTGGCCAGCCCGCCGCAACATCGGACGAGACGAGGGTACTCCACCACAACACAACAACGTCACGCATCGACTATTATTACCACCAGGGCTCCTACGCCGACGACCTGATTGCTGCAAATCCTGCAATCGTAGTCGTCCTGACCTGCGTCCGAAGCTTCCGCCGAGCTGCCTCCTGCCGACATGGCACAACAGCAGCAGCAACGGCCGATCGTCCCTCGCCAGCACTCCGCTCCACCCAACGCCACCGAGGCCGTTCATGTTCCTCCGGCACCGCGTCACCGGGCCATCGAGGCTTCACAGGAATGGATTCTGTTCTCGCCCGCGCAGGATGAAGAGGCCAGCGTCACCGCCACACACACCTCCCACACGCCACGGACAGCAACACACATCTCGGACTTCGGCGGTTCCCTAGAGACACATGTGAGGTCGCAAATCCAGCGCAGCGATGCCTCCACCGGCGTCCGCATCGACACCATCAGCGACGCGGGCGACGACCTCGACGGAGACGATGCCGAGGAGCTGGACAGCCTGGACGATGGACTCTACGCTTTTCACCATCCCTACTCCGCGACTTCGTTACCCCATCTCGATGCCAGTGGTGGCGCGGTCCTGCCCACACACGACGGGTTCGGCACATTTCCTTCCGGCCAGGATCTCCAAGAGCAATTGTGGCAATTCGAGCGATACAACCCACGGAGGCGCACCGGACGGCAGGCGCCGCGGAGGAGCAGCGCACAGCGGAAACCCGAGGCCGTCGAGGAGGAAGAGACTCAACAGATAGACCTCGGGGGTGTCGTGACTGAAGATGACCGCACGGCCCGGGTGGAGAAGTGGCGACTAGATCAGAGTCGAGCGGTCCTGGAGGAGATCGAAAGAGAGACGAGGAGGATGAGACGGCGGGTGGCCCGCATGAATTCCGCACCAGGGACGGAGAGCATATTGCGGGCGTCGGCCGCGTCGTCACGTCACCCCGCAGCCCCGGAGGCCTCGACGCCGCCCGACGGGGAGTCATTTTGGCGCCGGATCACGCGACGTGTCATTCGGGACCTGATCGGACTTGACGAGAGTGCCCTCTCGGTCATCTTCGGTGAGACCTTCGTTCAGGATGACGAGTCGAGCACATTCGCCACACGGCGAGAGATCGACCCCGAGTCGATCGACGCCACCCCTACACAACGATCACCGCTCGCCGATGCCCTAGACGCCTCCACTCGAGCGTCGCGCCGAGCGGAATCCTGGGAGCTCAGGCTCCTCGACACCATCGCCCGAGAGCTCGGTATCTTGGTCCATCAGCTGTCAGATCACAACAACGAAGGGGCCTTCAGCACGTACAAGCGTATGCAAGCGATGCCCTTGGAATATGCCGGCATGAAGATCCCCCGACAGCCGTCGCTTCGATCGACCCGTCGCCCAGCTCCCGGTCAGGTCGCGACGGGGGACGAGCCGGCCTCGGATGCGCTCTTCGTTCCGACCGTCCCACAGGACGTCCTCACCCCGGACACCGAACCCGGTGACACATCCCTGTGGGGCATCGAAGAGGAGCCGGAGGACGGCGGCGACACGAGCCGCGAGCGCGAATACTGGGAGCAGGAAGTCGACATCAAGATGATCTTCAACTATCTCAAACGTCGCTTCTCCGTCGGGCCCTCGACATCACCACCCCCTGCATCCGCCACATCCGCCGCGCGGCTCCCGCACCCCAACGGACCGATCCTGCCTCCTTCCTGGGCCGCCGCCTCCAACTCCGCCGGCCTGGCCGCCTCGTCCCTCTCGACCGCCGAGTCCGTCCGCCGCGCCGAGGTCATCCGCCGCCACCACCCGCTCGTCTCGCGCGCCGCGGCCAAGCAGCAACAGCACCAGAGTTCCGTGCTCCGCCGGCACCACGCCCTGCAGAGACGCGCCATCATCGGAGGCGGGCTCGCATCTGGCGGCGGCGGTGGTGGCAGCAGCAGCTGCGCCAGCCAGAGCACCAAGAGGAGCCGCACCGCGAGCTCGAGGCACTACTGGGGCAGCGTCAGCGGGCGCAGCGCCGGCGGAGCCGCGGGCACGGGCGGTGGGGCTTTGGGCAATTGGGGAGAAGTATGAAATATCTCTGCGCAATGGGACCTGCAAAAATAAAGCCGACGACCGCGATGTACGATTACGACGAAGACGATGATGGGAAATTTTTTCTGTTTGAGCTCGCGAAGCTGGGTCTTCTCTCTTTCTTTGCTCGCAGGCCTGGTCTGGGGGGTTGTTCGACGAGGCCTGGATTCTCCTTCCCATTTTTTTCCCGATAATTCTCCATTTGCTTTTCTGTTTTCGCACCGCTTCTCTGCATCAGGTGCGGTGTGAAGCGCCGGCGTCTGAGCGCCTTGTTCTTGTTCCATCCGTGCGTCTTCTTCATACACTAGCATGTTAATGCATCATCACCACGGCGAACGCCCGAAAGTTCATCATGGTCATCTCGTGAACCGCGCTACGTATTTCCCGGTTCGGATGTTTACGTAGGTTAAGATATTTCCACCACAGCGGCACATCGCCCAGTCCGAAATGTAATCCCGATAATATGGCAGAAACGGGATTCTCTTGAGTGGGAGGTTCAGTGATCCTCCTTGTACCGCAGTATTAAAGCTGAGCTGGGCGAGACGTCATCCCTCACTTTCTTTGGAACCCTAACCGAGTTGGTTGTCTAGAACATAGCTCCCGCCCAAAAATTGCCCAGGTGATAAAGGGAAAGAAAAAATCAGTCAAAATCTGGAGACAGAGAATACAGAAGCGGGTGGTGTGCAAAAACAAGATACCGATCGCAAACCCGGCGAGGAATCAAGCAGAAGAATTACTCAAATCCGACGACTGGAAAAAAAGACGATGGCTTCCGACCGCACCGTCGGCCTGCTCGGCGGCGGCCAACTCGGCCGCATGCTGCTCCAAGCCGCCAACCTCCTCGAGATCAAAGTCAACATCCTCGACGCCGCCGGCTCGTCCGCCAAGCAGATCAGCGCCCACGACGGCCACATCGCCGGCTCGTTCAAGGACCGCGACGCCATCCGCGCGCTCGCCCGGACGTCCGACGTCCTGACGGTCGAGATCGAGCACGTCGACACCTACATCCTCGAGGAGGTCGCCCGCGACCTCGGCGTCGACGTCCAGCCCGCCTGGTCGACCCTCCGCACCATCCAGGACAAGTTCCTGCAGAAGGGCCACCTCCTGGAGAGGGGGGTGGCCACCGCGGAGAGCCTGGCCCTGGCCGAACCCTCCCGGGCGGAGCTCGAACGGGTCAGCGCGGAGTTGGGCTTGCCGTTGATGCTGAAGTCGCGCCGGGAGGCGTACGACGGCCGGGGGAACTTCCCGGTCCGGACGGCGGACGATTTCGACGCGGCCCTGCAGGCGCTGAGCGGTCGGAGCGCCCAAGGCGGCCTCCAGCCGGGAGATGTGCTCTACGCCGAGAAATGGGCCAACTTCCGCATGGAGCTGGCGGTCATGGTCGTCAAGACCAAGGACCAGGTCCTGTCCTACCCGACCGTCGAGACCATCCACGAGGACAGCATCTGCAAGCTCACGTATGCCCCCGCCCGCCGCGTCTCCAGCGCGACGAACGAGCGCGCCCAGGCCCTCGCCCGCCAGGCGGTGGCCTGCTTCGCGGGCAAGGGCGTGTTCGGCGTGGAGATGTTCCTCCTCCCCGACGACACTTTGCTCATCAACGAGATCGCGCCGCGGCCGCACAACTCCGGGCACTACACGATCGAGGCCTGCCCCGTGTCCCAATACGAAGCGCATCTCCGAGCCATCCTCGACCTGCCCCTGCTCGCCGAGGACCTCGAGCTCCGCGAGCCGAGCATCATGCTGAACATCCTCGGCGGCGCCGGGCCCGACTCGCACATCCGCATCGCGAGGGAGGCGCTCCGCCAGCGCCGCACCAAGGTCCACCTCTACGGCAAAGGCGAGGCGAGGAAAGGCCGCAAGATGGGCCACATCACGATCTGCGCCTCGACCATGGCCGAAGCCGAAGCCATCCTGGCGCCCACCCTCGCCCTGGTCGACGGGACCGCAACCCCTCAGTCCTCCCACGGATCCGAATCCCCCTCCAAACCATCCCCCCTCGTCGCCGTCGTCATGGGCTCCGACTCCGACCTCCCCGTGCTCGAGCCCGGCCTGAAACTCCTCACACAGCTCGGGATCCCGCACACCGTGCGCATCACCTCCGCGCACCGCACGCCCGCGCACATGGCGGAGTTCGCGCGCGACGCCGCGGCCTCGGGGATCCGCGTGCTCATCGGCGCGGCCGGCGGCGCCGCGCACCTGCCCGGCATGGCCGCGGCGCACACGTGGCTGCCGGTGATCGGGGTGCCGGTGAAGCCGTCGATCGGGGACGGCACGGACAGCGTGCTCAGCATCCTCAACATGCCGCGCGGCGTGCCCGTCGCCACCGTCGCGATCAACAACGCCGTCAACGCCGCGCTGCTGGCCGCCCGCATCCTGGCCGCCGGCACGGACGCCGCGGCGCTGAGGGCCCGGGACGCCGTCCGCGCGTATGCCGCCGACTCGACTGACGAGGTCATGGGGAAGGACGCCCGCTTGGAGCGCATCGGCTGGAAGGATTACCTCGAGGGCATGAGGGCGAAGTAAACTCCTTTTCGGAGGGAAAACGGAAGGGCACGCGCGGGGCGGGGGGAACAGGAGACCGACTCCCCCTCTGGATGCGAAATCGCCAGGGAAGAATACCCTGCGTTCCAATCGCGCAGCGAGAGAGAGAAACATCTAGAAGAAGAAGAAAGGGTAAAAGAAAAAGAAAAAGAAATAATCCAAAATTCATGCCGTCCCGAACCAGACCCCCTCGATCGTCCTCCAATACCTCTCCGGATCGCGCCTCAAGTGCCCGACGTGCGCGCTCCCCTCGAACCTCACCAGCTCCACCGTGAAACCCCCCTCCCCCGCCGCCTCCCCCGCATGCTCCTCGACGTCCCTCCACCCGATCATCTCGTCCTCCCGCGAATAGACATACGTCCTCCTCCTCCCCCTGCTGCTCCTGCTGCTCCTCACACCCTGCGCCGACGCGGCAGCAGCAGGAGGGGGAGGAGGAGGAGGAGGAGGAGGCAGATTCATCCTCCCCCTCAGCTCCTCCAACGGATCGCTCGCGCCCCACGGCCACAACCACTTCCGCGCGAAGACCCCAGCCAACACCAACCCCAGGACCGCCCTCAGCGCCATCCGCAGCAGGAAAGAGCCCTTCGGCAGACTCGCCACGACCGCCGCCCACGTCTGCCTCCAGCCCGCCCTGCCCGGCGCGCTGTCCACCAGCGTCGGCGCGTCCGCCAGATCCGCCCCCGTCGACCGCGCGAGGGCCGAGGCGATGGTGCACCACTGCCGCGCGCCGGCGTTGGACATGACGTGCACGAAGAGCGCCCCCTGCCCATGACCATCGCCTTCGTCTTCGCCCGCCGGGCGGATCATCCCGGCCAGGATCTCGACCACGGGCTGGATGAGCGCCCGACTGGTCGTCTCCCTGCGCCAGAAGAAATCTTTCATCCCGCTCCGCACCAGCACGATCGTGCTCCCCGGCCACGAGGCCTGGTACAGCCGCGTGTACTTCTCGATGTGTCGCAGCTGGGCGTCGCCCCAGGTGAGCAGGAGGACGGTCTCGGGGGGGATTGTTTGCTGGTTCTTCTTCGTCGTGCGCTCTGTGATCGTCGTCGAGGACGAGGAGGGCTCGCCGTGGTGGATCTGAACGATTTCGTTCAGGCGGGTGAATGTTGGGAGGGCCATTTCTCTTTTTCTTCGTTTTGCCGGTTTCGGGTTCTTTGGGGTCTTCTGCGAGCTTTTTCGGAGGTGAGGTCCGGGTTGGGTTGGCGGCGAGGCTTCCCTCGGCGGTTCTGAATGGCTTGGGGAATTCGGGCCCGTCGAAATTCTCGTCTCGGATCTTTGAGTTCAGCTCGAATCTGTCTCTTCGTGATTATGGATATCCTATAATGAACGGCACTGTCGCAAATATCTATACCGTAGCGTTTGGGGATCCTCTGAGAAAGACGAAAATGTTGGAGGTCATTCGGCTCAGTACCGCACATACTTTCAGGGCAGCCTCTCAAGCCTGACCACCCAGGCAGCACCCCACACAGACTCGTCACAGCCGCTGGGAGAAACACTCCGAGCAATGAAGAGGAATCTTTTCTCTCTACCTGAACACGATACGATGTGTTAAACTTCGAGATTCATACGCCATTCAGCAGCGCGATCTCAACATATCCTATTGTCCTACAGATCCATGATCCAAGATCCATGATTGTAACAAAATAAGACCGATGTCAGTCCAGCGAACTCAACCCTACCTCCAGTGTGGGTCTTCTCGTTGGAATTAAGCCCCATCCAGCCCTAGCGGGTCCCTTGGAGGAGGAGGAATATGCGCAATGTCGCCTTGCAGCGGCGCGGGACAAACCACACGTCGCTCGTCCTCCCAATCAGATCCCGAGGTGTTGGTTACGGCACAGTCACACACGCGCGGGAAAGGAGACGTGCACCACCACCACCACCCACCACCTGGAGGCACAGCCAATCTTATTACGCGGTCGCTGGTCTCGGGCCATGGACCCGACACGGGCCGAAGCTGACTCGTCACCGGCCGGCGAACAGGGCGTCGGCGGAAGCAACAGCGGCAGTAGCACCAGCCATGCGAGTCCCGGCGGCAGTCCAGCAACAGTTGCATCGTCTGCACACGACAGCAACGAGAAGGACGACAACGACAGGAGCGCAACAGAGCCATCTCCACAAGCACAGTCTCAACCGCCTCCGCCGCCGGCGCTGGCGCCGGCGCCGACACCGGCTCCGGTGAAGCAGGAACCCCCGACACGTAAGACCCCCGAGGCCACCGTCGAGATGCTCGAGCGGCTCTCGATCACAGGCGCGAACGCGCTGAACGACCGCGACCACGACTTCACCGGCTCGGCGGCCACGCGCGAGTTGCGGTCGCGGATGGCGGCGAGCTGGCGCGGGCAGATCGACACGTACGCGCACGCGAGGGAGGTGACCTTCGCGGAGCAGTCGGCGATGTGGGCGCAGCGGCGGGCGCAGTACCCGGACGTGCACTTCGAGGTGGTGGCCATCTCGACGGAGGTCGACGAGCGCAGGGGCGAGGCCCTGGTGTTCATGGACATGGAGGTGTCCGGGCTGGCGACGTTCAACCTCCAGGCGATGAGCGAGCTCACGTGGAAGAAGGTCCGCGGCCAGTGGATGCTGGCCCATACGCTTTCACTGAGAGGCACGCGGGGGAATAGTGGGGGGTTTGGGTGAAGAGGTCCCGGATGGGTTTTGGGGGTGTGGTTCATTGCATGCCTTATCACGGTGTCGGGAGCCGACGGGTGGAGTCGGGATGGAGATGGGCTATTGTCATCATCGCTTGGGTGGTCTTCGTTCCGAAACCAAGACCGGCGGGTCGGAGGCAGATGGGACGCCGCGTTCCCGTACTTCCATACCCGACGACGCAAGCCTTTCGGTGGGCGTGTCCATCACTCGCCCAATTTGTGAGCGTGAACGCGTGGTCATCGACGCAACACCAAACATCTGCCCGATCGTCCACACAACATTTCCGTGACGATGGACCAAAGTAAGTTTGCGAGCGGCACGATACCCCGCTGGGACACGATGTGAATGTGATCAGATAATTTTCTCATTTCTTGGAAGTGCACTCCATGGCCCTCCCATAGCAACGCCGAATGCCCGAGCCATGCGTGAAAAGACATCTCCGACGGGTTCCCAGTAAAATTCGTTGTACGCTCCATCGCAGAAGCACACAAGACGTTGAAGCGCTGCCCACGACTCCCCTCTCCCGGGCAGGCCGAACCAGTATATGCAAACCATAAACACCGGCTCTTTCTAAACCTTGAAACCCTTCGACCGTCTGCGACCACGAGCGCGCTCGAATTTCCTGCCCTTGCTCTCGACGTAAGGCTTCTGCAATGGTTGTTAGCAAGATATACCGCCGAGTCCCATTCCCTCAGGACACTTGCCTTGTGCTTGTGAGGACCGAAGCCGAAGTGCTTGACGGATTCACGGGAGTTCTTGGGTCCACGGAGGAGGATGACGTTGGAGCCAGTGGGTGCTCGGAGAGCCAACTGGTCGAAGGTGAGGCACTCGCCGCCGGCCTTCTCGATGCGGGCGCGGGCAGTGGCGGTGAAGCGAAGAGCGACGATGCTCATCTTGGGGACCTCATAGAGGCGGTTGTCATCGGTCACGGTGCCGACAATGGCTCGGATCTTGCCCTCCGTTGATTCTGAGTTGTGCTTGTTGGCAGTGACGGCGACAATTTTGGAGAGGGAGATTCTAAATCGATGATTAGACCGGTTCGGAGGATGATCATGCGCAGAGGGAGATGTACGGTGGAGCGTTGATGCGGCTCATGCGCAGACGGCGGAGCACGGTCTGGTTGAAGTTGGAGTCGGTTCGGCGGGCGAGGAACGCGTAAAGCTTTTCATCCGTCAGATCGATGTCCTGATGTCTCTTATCCTTCCAGGCGACTCGTCGCATACCTTGTGTAGGAGCTTGCGGTAAGGGTTGTCGCTGTGCGGCGCCTTGCGGTGGCCGTTCGACACGTGGTGCTTGTCTGCGAAGGTGTCAATTCTGTGGCAAACCGATGACAAGACGTCTGTAGGAATTCATCATACCCAAATCGATACCCATGGCGACGGTATTTGGCGAGCAAGTTGGTTGATGCTAAAATACACAATTGTCGTCTTCACTGGTGGGATTTTTGGTAATGCAGAAGTTGCCGTGTGTGCCAAGGAATCACGGGTTCGCCCGCAATTTCGCAGTGCTAACGTACCTCATAAGCCTGTGCGTCATTATAAGCCTATGCGGCAATCCCTCAACATCAGCTGTACGAGAAAATCAATAAATCCATGAATACTCAAAACGCAGCTATCAAATTGATAAATTGACTATTTTTGACTTAGATCTATTAACCGGACATGTTGTACGCGTATGTCCTTCGGTATTACAGCTGCTACAACGCGGTTTGCGACGTGTCTGCCGGCTTGAACCAGCTTTAGCTGGAACTTCTTCTGCTGACAACGTAGCAATTGCAGCTGTTGCAATCCTTAAACTATGAAATCCTTCTTTGTCAACGCTGCCTAGAACCTTATGACGGGTTCTTTGACGCTGCTTACGCGCGCCGAGCGTCTGGACAGTTTTATGAAGCTGCTGAAGCTCAGCTTCAACAAGGGACAATTTAGCAGCAACCTTATGGTAACCCTTGGCGTTCTGTCGCAGAGCAGCAACAATTTCTGAGGGTGAGGTGCTTGAACGATTTAGCTTGTTCTCAATATAAGCCGTTTGAGAATCAAGCTCCTGCGTATTTGACGGTGTCGCTGCAGTCCACTGCAGGGGGGTCTGTAGTGGAGGTGTTGCTAACTTCAGCGTCAATTTGGACAACACAGCTTCAGGATTGAATGGCACGAGTCCAGCGCCACGAAATCCAGCTCTTATGTTTGCAGCTGTTAACGCAGCTGGTAATGCGTGCTGTATCTCGGCAAGGAAATCGTCCTTCGTAATATTGTAATACCCAACGTTAAAGAGTCGTTGGAGCCTTGCTGTATACACTTGTTTCAAAGGACCAAAACAGCTGACGTCAAGGGGCTGTAGACGGTGTGAAGAATGAGCTGGCAAGCAGAGGGTAATAATGTCGTGATCTCTGCAATATTGATCAAACTCAGGGGTCAAATGACTGCTGTGTCCATCAAGGATAAGGAGCCTCTTAGCACCCTTTGTTGCCGCCTGCGTGTGTTGATTGAAGTGCTCAACCCAGCGTAGAGCAAGAGCGTGGTTTGTCCAGCCGTTCTCGCTACAGGCTAGAGTCCAGCGTGGTGGTAGTCCTTCGAAATAAGCTGAATTCAGCGTTGCTCCTTTGAAAATCATGAAGGGAGGCATGTGCCAGCCTTGAGCGTTGACACAGGCAATTACCGTTGTCCATTGAGTAGAATCTGAGCCGACCAAGGTAGGCCTACCTCGCCGTTCAGCAGCAGTCACCACAAGGCGATTAACGTCTATCCCTGTGACCCGAGACGCACTGTGTTCCGAGACAACATGAAACAGTAGCCACATAACGTGGCTGGGCTTGCTTATCAGCCACAATTGTCGCGAACACAGTGACTAATTTAATGCGGCCTGTGGCTAATATGGCGCATGCTGGCGAGTACAGGAACTCTTTCAGTAAATTCGACTAGCCGCATGTCTAGAAGCTTCTGAACTCATTACATGAGGCTATAAAGTTGCATTCCACCCGAGAACCCATCTTGATGAAAAATCCGAGAATAAAAAGCAGAGGAGACATGTTGTGTAGCAGGCAGATCTGGTCAATTACAGCAATGGGAAGTTACTAGACCGAGACAACGTCATAGGGACGCAGTACACACGAAGCCAGACAACAGTGGGTTTAGGCAATTCAGGTAAATTGAAAGCCGTGCATACATCGCAGCACTTGCTTCGATCAACTCTAGCATCAATTGAAAAGAAAGAGCTCGTCATATTATTCCTCTGTGTTTTCATCTTCTCCTGTCTTATTGATTGCACCTGCGAACAGCAGCAGCTGCACCACCTTGTCGTGGCCCCGGGAAGATGCGGCATAGAGCGCGGTGCCGTACTGTCCGCCTTGCGCGTTGACGTCGGCCTCGGCCTCTAGCAGCAGCCGCACCACCTTGTCGT